>NW_026948264.1:0-225397 GCF_963921235.1 Mobula hypostoma | reverse complement strand
TGGAAAAGGATACAGTCAGAGAGGACAGGAAATTTTTTAATTGGGGAAGGGCAAGTTATGAGGCTATAAAGCTAGAACCTGCGGGTGTGAATTGGGATGATGTTTTTGCAGGGAAATGTACTATGGACATGTGGTCGATGTTTAGAGCTCTCTTGCAGGATGTTCGGGATAAATTTGTCCCAGTGTGGAAGATAAATAATGGTAGGGTGAAGGAACCATGGGTGACAAGTGAGGTGGAAAATCTAGTCAGGTGGAAGAAGACCGCATACATGAGGTTCAGGAAGCAAGGATCACATAGGTCTATTGAGGAATATAGGGTAGCAAGAAAGGAGCTTAAGAAGGGGCTGAGAAGAGCAAGAAGGGGGCATGAGAAGGCCTTGGCAAGTAGGGTAAAGGAAAACCCCAAGGCATTCTTCAATTATGTGAAGCAAAAAAGGATGACAGGAGTGAAGGTAGGACCGATTAGAGATAAAGGTGGGAATATGTGCCTGGAGGCTGTGGAAGTGAGCGAGGTCCTCAATGAATGCTTCTCTTCGGTATTCACCAATGAGAGGGAATTTGATGATGGTGAGGACAATATGAGTGAGGTTGATGTTCTGGAGCATGTTGATATTCAGGCAGAGGAGGTGTTGGAGTTGTTAGAATACATTAGGACGGATAAGTCCCCGGGGCCTGACAGAATATTCCCCAGGCTGCTCCACGAGGCGAGAGAAGAGATTGCTGAGCCTCTGGCTAGGATCTTTATATCCTCATTGTCCATGGGAATGGTACCGGAGGACTGGAGGGAGGCGAATGTTGTCCCATTGTTCAAAGAAGGTAGTATGGATAGTCCGGGTAATTATAGACCAGTGAGCCTTACGTCTGTGGTGGGAAAGCTGTTGGAAAAGATTCTTAGAGATAGGATCTATGGGCATTTAGAGATTCATGGTCTGATCAGGAACAGTCAGCATGGCTTTGTGAAGGGCAGATCGTGTCTAACAAGCCTGATGGAGTTCTTTGAGGAGGTGACCAGGCACATAGATGAGGGTAGTGCAGTGGATGTGATCTACATGGATTTTAGTAAGGCATTTGACAAGGTTCCACACGGTAGGCTTAATCAGAAAGTCAGAAGGCATGGGATCCAGGAAAGTTTGGCCAGGTGGATTCAGAATTGGCTTGCCTGCAGAAGGCAAAGGGTCGTGGTGGAGGGAGTACATTCAGATTGGAGGATTGTGACTAGTGGTGTCCCACAAGGATCTATTCAGGGACCTCTGCTTTTTGTGATTTTTATTAATGAATGGGATAGGGGGGTAGAATGGTGGGTTTGCAAGTTTGCAGATGACACAAAGGTTGGTGGTGTTGTAGATAGTGTAGAGGATTGTCAAAGATTGCAGAAAGACATTGATAGGATGCAGAAGAGGGCTGAGAAGTGGCAGATGGAGTTCAACCCGGAGAAGTGTGAGGTGGTACACTTTGGAAGGACAAACTCCAAGGCAGGGTACAAAGTAAATGGCAGGATACTTGGTAGTGTGGAGGAGCAGAGGGATCGGGGGATACATGTCCATAGATCACTGAAAGTTGCCTCACAGGTGAATAGGGTAGTTAAGAAAGCTTATGGGGTGTTAGCTTTCATAAGTCGAGGGGTAGAGTTTAAGAGTTGCGATGTAACGATGCAGCTCTATAAAACTCTGGTTAGGCCACACTTGGAGTACTGTGTCCAGTTTTGGTCGCCTCCCTATAGGAAGGATGTGGAAGCATTGGAAAGGGTACAGAGGAGGTTTACCAGAATGCTGCCTGGTTTAGAAAGTATGCATTATGATCAGAGATTAAGGGAGCTAGGGCTTTACTCTTTGGAGAGAAGGAGGATGAGAGGAGACATGATAGAGGTGTACAAGATAATAAGAGGAATAGATAGAGTGGATAGCCAGCGCCTCTTCCCCAGGGCACCACTGCTCAATACAAGAGGACATGGCTTTAAGGTAAGGAGTGGGAAGTTCAAGGGGGATATTAGAGGAAGGTTTTTTACTCAGAGAGTGGTTGGTGCGTGGAATGCACTGCCTGAGTCAGTGGTGGAGGCAGATACACTAGTGAAGTTTAAGAGACTACTAGACAGGTATATGGAGGAATTTAAGCTGCGGGGTTATCTGGGAGGCAGGGTTTGAGGGTCGGCACAACATTGTGGGCTGAAGGGCCTGTATTTTGCTGTACTATTCTATGTTCTATGTTGTCATAAGGAGACTCACAGCATTTAAAATTGACTCCGCTGTTCAGTTTTTCAGTCATTTTTGGAAGGCCATTTTCTGCATTGCCAGGATAACAGCCCATGTGGCCGGCAGGGAGTGGTAAACATTTGTATCGCTCTCTGGTCACCGTCGCTCAGTGAGAGTTAGTGACATCAGGAGCAGATTTAACAGATTGATAGAGGGGTGAGGAGGATGTTGTGAACATTGACTGTGTGTACTGAATTATTCCTGTGTTGTAATGAAGAGAAAACTAATGATTATCCCTTTTCCCATCTGGTTCCATCTGCTCATTCCCCGTGCATCTTGTTTAACCTCTGTCCAGTCTGTATCTCACAACTCAATGATGTATATCGAACACCTTGTTCAACCTCTGTCCTGTCTGTATCCATTCACCTCAATGATGTATATCAATCATCTTGTTCAAACTCTGTCCATCCTGTATCCCACCACCTCAATTTTATATATATCTATTAGATTATGAGAACAGTCAGTCCTCTTTTATTGTCATTTAGAAATGCATACATGCATTAAGAAATGATAGTATGTTTCTCCGGTGTGATATCACAGAAAACAAGATAGACCAAAGACTAACACTGACAGAACCACATAATTATAGCATATAGTTACAGCAGTGAAAAGCAGTACCATAACTTGATTAACAGTCCATAGGCACACAAAAAAAAATGTCTCAAAGTCCCCGAGTCCCTGATAGCAGCGACAAAAGGGAGAAACTCCCTGCCTAAACGTCCAGGCACCATCAACTTGCCGATACCTTGGAGGCAGCCGACCCCGAGTCCATCCGTCTGAAAACTCTGAGCTTCCAAGCAGCCTCTCCGATACAGCCTCACGAGCGCCATCCTCCGCCGAGCACCTTCGACCTCTCCCCGGCCGCTGAAACACGCAAAGCCGAGGATTTCAAGGCCTTCAGCTCCAGAGATTCCGGTTACCACGCAGTAGCAGCGGTAGCAAAGCAGACATTTCAGAAGTTTTGCAGATGTTCAGCTATGCACTCAATGTCTGTCTCCATAAAATCAGTATTGCGCACAGTCCCCTGCTTGACAGATAACAGATATTCATCACCGGAGAGGCCGCACGCGCTGCCATCTTCTGCACTCAATATATATCAACCATCTTCTTCAATCTCTGTCCAGTCTGTATCCCACAACCTCAATGATATATATCAACCATCTTGTTCAATCTCTGTCCAGTCTGTATCCCACAACCTCAATGATATATATCAACCATCAACCTCAATGATATATATCAACCATCAACCTCAATGATATATATCAACCATCTTGTTCAATCTCTGTCCATTCTGTATCCCACAACCTCAATGATATATATCAACCATCTTGTTCAATCTCTGTCCAGTCTGTATCCCACAACCTCAATGATATATATCAACCATCTTGTTCAATCTCTGTCCATTCAGTATCCCACAACCTCAATGATATATATCAACCATCTTGTTCAATCTCTGTCCAGTCTGTATCCCACAACCTCAATGATATATATCAACCATCTTGTTCAATCTCTGTCCATTCAGTATCCCACAACCTCAATGATATATATCAACCATCTTGTTCAATCTCTGTCCAGTCTGTATCCCATCACATCAGTCAATTTCTGGCCACTCTGTATCGCATCAATAATTATAATTTTAGTTTCAACGTTACAAAATGACAAAGTGTTAATCTTGACAGCATTTAAAGTGAGACTGTTATTACTTTTTGTCATTTTTGGAGAGCCACTTTCTTTGTTGCCCGGGTAACAGCCCATGTGACTTGCAGGGAGTGGTGCTCATTTTTATCGCTCTCTGGTCACGGTCCCTCATTGAGAGACAGTAGCCTCAGGAGCAGATGTAGCAGATTGATAGTGCGTTGGGGAGGATGTTGTGAGCATTGACTGTATCACCTGTATTAACCCTGTGTTGTAATGGAGACAAAACTGATGAATGTGGGCATTACATTGTGCAACTTTGTTCAGGCCGTCACAAACGTCTTGTAATCAGTCAATAGTTGTGCATCATTTAAAGTAAAAAGAGAAAATGCTGGAAACGTTCAGCAGATCGGGCAGCAACTTGGACGGTCCCAGTACTGATATTGGGCCTTCCACAATTTCTCTTTCCACAAGTCTAATCGGATAAAACGAGTTTCCAGCTCTATTATTTAAATTTTATATTAAAAACATTTTATTCTTGTTAGCCTACAGGAAATGTGATGGCGACCTCATTCAACATTGTGATAATGATAAATTGAGTTCAGTTTAGCTTCAGGAGATGACATGAAACGTATCCCCGGTATCTGGTGACTCACGCCAAGGTTTTGCAGCCTGATCGTTAGTCCAGTCAGATGATCATCAGGTTCCTGTTCTGCCATAGGTTGGTGGAGTGTTAGTTTTTGAACTCTGATTGGCCGAAACACTGCATCGTATTACCGGTAGCAAGGAGTCCTGGGAGAGTTGCTGTTTGGACTGCAATCCTTGGAAACTCCGGGCATATGGAGCTCTCAGTATTTGTGATTTGGTCAAGGTCAGTACTTATACAGATGGGACACGATGTTCCTCCTTCCAAATGATTGAGAAGTCTCGGGCTTCAGGACATTGGTTGTGGGTATATCCCTGAATACACCACTTGCTGGGAGATGTGGGGACGATGTGCGAGGCTTCTAACGTCGGAAGTGACAGGCTTAGCTGTGTGACACTGTGAGGTTGGGTCATGGGATATCATAGTAAAATGGACTTGCGGATCAACCTGCCCAGGTTTATGAGTTGTTGAGCGAGTGTTTCTGGTCTGGGGGTTCCGTGTTCAAAACGCGTTTGGAAAACCCCCTCACTGTCACCTGTCTGTCAGGCAGTGGAAATCTAACAGATTTTGATGCTGGAGATCTGCAGTAAAAACTAAAAATGTATGAAGTCATTCTGAAGGAAGGTGTGAACCTGAATCGTCAAATTTGTTCCCTTCCACACAGTTGTTCCTTACCTGCTGAGTGTTTCTGGTAATTCCAGTTTCTTTCTATTACATTCATCCTGGAATGGTTTATATTTCCTGAAATGGGCCTGTTTTAACTTGGAAATGGAAATGGCTCGTTCTGTGACAGTCGGACAATAATGAAACTACAGCTCTTCCCACTAAATTTTCTTGGTACCAATTTTCCTGTTACTCCTGGGAATGTGTTCAGTGCAGTTGTTGCTAACAAGGTTCACAAGAATAATCTCAGGAATGATGGGCTTTATGTATGAGGAGCATTTGACAGGTCTGGACTTGCTCAGTGCAGTTCAGAGGGACGGTGGTGTGGGGAGGTGAAGTAAACCTATCGAATGCTGAAAAGCCTGAATACAGTGGACATGGAGAGTCTACAATCAGCTGGCACAGTCTCAGAGTAAAGACGTTTCCCTTAAAACTGAGATGAGAAAAATCTCTCCAGCCGAAGGATGGCTGCTCTGTGTGGAAATTGTTGCCGCAGAGGATGGTGGAGGCTGCCCTTGGCGTATATTTAAGGCAGATTTAAATATATTCGTGATTGCTACGTAGCTTCAGGGTTACAGGATGAAGGCAGGAATATGGAGTTGGAGTAAAATTCATGGTTGAATGGTGGAGCAGACACGGTGGACCGAATCATCTGATTCTCCTCCTACATCTCGTGTCTTACCATAACTGAACGATGACACCTTCATATCCCATATCAGGCTTTAAGAAGTGCGAGGGGCAATTTCAGTTTTGTTCATTGAGATCTTTATATTTGTCTTCAACTTCATTAGGCAGAAATATTTTGTTCTCCTTTGTATTGTTAATGTGGTTTATTATCTGTCTGGTTAAAGTTGGACCTGTGGTGAAAGATTTATTGGAAGAAAAACTGACATCTGGAAGTAAACCATGACTGAAAACGAGGGAACGGCGACAAATGAGCCAGCCCGAGGAGTGAGAGCATCAACTGGAGAGAACCCTTCTGACTCAGAGTTTCCATTGATTCAGTCCAGAGAAAGTCTGGTGAGTCTCATTTAGTCAAGCACTGGTCTTTTAGACATTACATATCTGCAGAAAGGAAGGTAGGAAACTGTTGGAGGGAGACTGAATGTGTCCAGAAGTACCAGTTATGTTTCTGTCAGACCCAGTTGCTATTATTCTAGAACTGGTAATGTGTTGTCAGAAGCCCAGCTCTTCAAAGCCACTCACATTCTCTCAGTGTTTACTCATTTCAAGATTTTGCATGTTCTGAAGTAGCTTTTGGTCAGTTCTGAGTGAGGAAAGGGAATCTGAGCGGTTTGTATATACTTACTATCTTTCAAAAAAAAAGTAATTGCTTGAACTTACTTTCTGCAAGCTTTCTACCCATATCCGGAACATTCACAACCAAGTTATTGATATACATGACAAGAAACCATGTGGAACATGACTAAGCACAGGACTAGAGTCCAAGAAACAGACTCCCATCATCACCATCTGCTTCCTACCATCCAGCTGTTCCCAGACTCTGGGGCTCTGTGACAAACACAATGTTAGCAGCAAGATCAGACAGTGATTAATATCAAGAAACACTTGTTGCTTCCTGAAAGGACATGTGAACTGTCTGATCCAATGGACCAATTCCTCCCTTGTTTACAACTTAATTTGCCCTGGAACCCATCCTCTTGGGTCACGCTGCGTCCGATAACCCACACTACTCCAACCTCCCACCACCCCGCCAATAGCCTCACACCCTTCCCACCGTTCACCCCACAACTGTACAGGTAGACAGATTAATGTCACGGACATCCACTCTCACAGCTTGGAGAATCAGAACTAACTGATCCTACATTCCCGGCCCAGACTATCCAGCTGTCCGGCTCAATCCCGGCCCTTTCCCACTGCAACCGCCCCTCGATTTACACAAACCCGAGATCAGACCCTTCCTCATCGCCGCCCAACCAGGAGAACAGCCGGCAACAGCTGGGGTTGGCCCTGTGCTGTGATTCGCAGGAGGTCCCTGCGGCGCCACCAGTGTCCAGAGGTCGGAGGGACAACGTAGAGGATTTGGCTGTTCGGTTCTTTCACTGTGACACCCCCAAACTCTGCATTAACTCCATCCAGCCAAATCTGGGTGAACATTAACCAACAACTATAATTCCTCTCAGCGATCAGCTATCGGAATGATTCACTCACTTTAGAGGAAGGGGTACCTACACTGTCGGGGTGTTTAGTTTGCCAGGAGACAAGGACTGCAGGGACGAGAGGTCTTCTGTTAACTGATACGAACCTGTCTTTACCCTGCTGGCAGTTCCGTTTACTTTAGTAAAACCGCTGTTTATGAAAAGATTAAACATGACACTGCACTGACTGAACCACCGCAGAAAGTCCTCCTCAGAAACCTTTGGGGTTTTGTGACCCAACTCGAGACAAGCAACACACTGCCTACTCTACGGATAACATTGCAGATCAGGGGACTTTACCTCACACATCACTGGATTCAGTGAGGAAACCTGTTAAGTTTGCTTCGTCCATCCGCTGAAATCGTTAAAACGTCCAATAAACGGCTTTTGAATGCAAGCTCTCACCCGCATGTGACGTCACTCTGGCGCCCCACATAAATCCATCAGATACTGGAGCAGCATTAGGCCATCTGGCCCATCGCATCTGTTCTTCCATTTTATCATGGCTGTTCCAATCTTCCTCAGTCCCAGTCTCCTTCTTTCTCCCCGTGGCCCTTCATGCCCTGATCAATCAACAATCTAGCAACCTCTGCCTTTGATATCCTTGGCCTTCCAGCTGCCCGTGGCAAAAAGATTCCACAGATTCACCACTCTCTGGCTAAAGAAATTCCCCCTAATCTCATTTCTGAAGGAATACCCCTCTATCCCCTTTAATCTGAGGCTGCGTCCTCTGGTCCTGGACTCTCTCAATACAGGAAACATCCTCTCCATATCCACTCAATCAAGGCTATTCACCGTTCGATAGGATTCAATGAAATCACCCTTCATTCCTCTGAATACAGGTGAATACAGCTCCAGAGCCATCAAATGCTCTTCATGTGACAGGCCATTCAATCCTGAATTCCCATTCTATCCCTCACAGGGTGAGGCTGTGATTAGATATGCTGTTTTGTATTTGCACCAGTAGAAATGGACCCGGGGGTTCGGTGTTCCATCCATGCTTGGAAATTCCCCCTCACTCTCACCTGTCTATCAACCAGTGGGAGTCAAATGGAAACTCAAGATGCTGGAGGTAGAACAGAACATGGAACAGTACATCACAGGAACAGGCACATCAGCCACAATGTTGTGCTAAACCAGATAAATATAAATCAAAGCCCCCCCCGCAAAAAAAAAACTAATCCATCCTACTTACACAGTGTCCATATCCCCTCTCAATCTTACTCACACCCATCCATGTGCCTGTTTAAACGTCTCTTCAAAGACTCGGATGTATTGGCATCCACCACCATAACAGGCAGCTCATTCCGAGCATCCACCACTCCCTGGCCCGCCGGGGGCTGGTGCCCATGTCCGGGAGACCGTAGTTCCAGTCGGGGTCAGAGTCAGAGGCGGATGGGTCTTCAGCCTGCTGAAGGCCTGAGAAGTCAAGGTCCTCGGAGTCCGGGCTGGAACCGATCGTCGTCGTGGGCTCCAGGCGGGCGAGCTTGTGGTCCTTCTTGGATGCCAGGTAGGAGAAGAAACGGCAGTTTGAGGCGTGAATCCGGTGGAGAATGAAGTGTAGGACAGGTCCATGGCAGATGGTGGAGAGCGTGCCCCAGAGTGGTGGCAGAGAGAGGGACAGGGCTCCGCATGACAGCGAGCATGCTGCGGAGAATCCGGCGGGAGCAGCGGTCAATGAAACGGAGGTACCTGGGATCCACGTCGGGTCCGAACTGGGAGGCCTGGAACCAGAGCTGGAATCCCTGCGGTAACAGATGGCGGCGGAGAAACGTTCCCAGGAAGGAAATGTGGCTGTGGCAGCGGGTCTGAGTCAGGATGTGGTCGAAGAGTTGGAGAGAGGCAGAGATCACAGAGGGGGAGCAGTGAGAGAGGGTCTCACTGAACTCCCATCGAAGAGAGGATTTAAACTTCTTCAGGGTAGGCATACCTCGAAGAGACTTCGCAGCGGAGTAATGAAGCATAAACACAAAATAATCTGCAGATGCTGGGGTCAAAGCAACACTCACAACACACTGGAGGAACTCAGTAGGTCGGGCAGCATCAGTGGAAAAGATCGGTCGATATTTCGGGCCGGAACCCTTCGTCAGGACTGTAGGGGGAAGGGGCAGAGGCCCTATAAAGAAGGTGGGGGGAGGGTGGGAAGGAGAAGGCTGGTAGGTTCCAGGTGAAAAACCAGTAAGGGGAAAGACAAAGGGGTGAGGGAAGGGAGGCAGGGAGGTGATAGGCAGGAAAGGTGAAGGAATAGGGGAAAACACAATAGGTAGTAGAAGGAGGCGGAATCATGAGGGAGGTGATAGGCAGCTGGAGGAGGGGCAGAGTGAAATAGGGATAGGGGAAGGGAGGGGGAGGGAATTACCGGAAGTTGGAGAATTCTATGTTCATACCAAGGGGCTGGAGACTACCCAGACGGTATATGAGGTGTTGCTCCTCCAACCTGAGTTTAGCCTCATCATGGCAGTAGAGGCCTGAGTAAAACAACTTATCCTCACATTTCCTTTGCATCTACTCCCTCACACCTTCAATGCATGTCCTCTGGTTTTAGACATTTGTAGCCACTCCCTGTCTACTCTATCTGTGTCTTTCATAATGTTATAAACCTCTAACAGATCCCCCCCTCAGTCTCCGCCGCTGCAAGGAAAACAACCCAAGATTTCCAGTAAAAACTGGATAATATTTGAATCCATTCTGACGAAAAGTTAGGAAACTGAATCGTTAACTTTGTTCCTCTCCCCATGACCGTTCCTTACTTGCTGAGTGTTTCTAGTGATTCCAGTTTCTCTTTACAACATTCACCCTGGAAAACCTTAAATCTCCTGCGATTGGAGCAGTGCAGCAGCGCACTTTTTGTGAGAGTAGAACAGTAAAGTAATCACAGCTTTTCCCTGTAAATTATCCTGCTACCAGTTGTCCTTTTAATCCTGGACATGTGTTCAGTACAGTTGTTGAACAAAATAAGCTGAGGAATGATGAGCTTTATGCATGTGGAGCATTTGATGGCCATGGCCTGTGTTCAGTGGAGTTCAGAGGGATGGTGGTTGAGGGAGGAGGGTGGGCGGGGGTGATTATTTACACCAACTGAATAACAACAAGCCTGGATACAGTCAGAATGGAGACGATGTCTCGATTAGATGGAGAGTCTGGGATCTGAGAGTGCATCCTCAGAATAAAGAAGCTTCACTTTAAAACTGAGATGAGAGCAACTACTTTAGCCAAATGTTGGTAATCTGTGGAGTTTGATGCCACAGAGGGTGGTGGAGGCTGTCGTTGGGTATATTCATGTTCTGGATTGCTAAATAGGTTTGAGTGTTAGAGCAGGGAAGCAAGAATTCGGTGTTGGGGGGAAAAAACCTCAATGATTGATTATGGAGCAGACTAGAATGACTGAATCACCTAACTCTACTCGTATATTATGACTTGTATCTTATACCATGACTGAGCCCCGGCATGTGTATCCCATCACAAGCAAGAGAAAATCTTCAGATGCTGGAAATCCAAGCAACACACACAAAGTGCTGGAGGAACCCAGCAGGCCAGGCAGCATCTATGGAAGAGAGTAGAGTCGCCATACAGATGCTGCCCGGTCTGATGAGTTCCCGCAGCATTTTGTGTCTGTTCCTTTGTATCCTATGTCAGACTTTGTAACGTGTGAGGGACAGTTACAGATTTCTTCACTGGGATACTTATATAGGTATTCAAGATTTAAATTTCAATGGGTTTATTTTTTTGTTCTCCTTTGTATTATTAACATGCTTCATTATCTCTCTGGTTAAAGTTAGACCTGTGTTGAGAGATTTATTGGAAGAAAAGCCCACGACCGGAAGAGAACCACAACTGTACATGAGGGAACAGCAACACGTGAACCTGCCCAAGGACTGGGAGCATCAACTGGAGAGAACCCTTCTGACTCAGGGTTTCCATTGATTCAGTCTGGAGAAAGTTTGGTGAGTTTCATTTACCCAAACGCTAGTCCTTCAGACATTACATTTCTGTACCAAGGAAGGTAGGAAATAGCTGGAGTGAGACTGAATAAGCCTAGAAATACTATTTATGCCTCTATCAGACCCAGTTGCAATCACTCCAGCTCTACTAATGTGCTGTCAGCATCAGTTGTGTGAAGTCACACACGTTCCCTCATATTGTTTGTTTATTTCAAACTTATCATTTCTGATGTTTCCTTGCGTGGCTGTGTTAGGTCACAATTATCTCAAAATGTGTTGAGAATTTCCTCCCTTTAGAAGACGCCACAGTTGTTTCCTGCTGTAGTGACTGCAGAAATGTGGAATTTTCATGAACTACAGCAACATGTCATTGTTTCCTCTGGCCATTGCAAGCTGTAATGATATACCTGCCCTCGAGTATATGGTCGTGCAAGCCTCTGCTAAGAGCAAACCCTCTTGAAGCCAAATGTCCCAGCACTACATTTCATTCAGTCCTAACTAGCAAATGCCAACCAATAATTTACATTTACATAGCCTGTCTTCATCAAGTACTTTTCTACTAATAAATTGTCAGAACCTATGAATCTGTGATTAAGCAGAATTAGGTCTTACAATGAAGTTATTTTCCCATTTCATCCTGTACCAAAGGCATGGGTTATATCTGTACTTGAGATCAACAAATGTTCTTACAGCCAGGTCCGCTGGAGCTGCCGGGGTTGGTTTAAACTCAGTTGTTGCGGGATGGGAACCAGAGTGTTTGGTCAGATGATAGAAGAGTTGATATAAAGGTAGATGTAATGTTCAGAGAGACTGTGGAAGGATCGGTTGTGGACAGGGCATCATGCAGTCAGATGGAAATGTGTTTATTTCAGTACCATAAGTATTAAGAATAAGGGTAACAGAACATGTTTCAGTACATGGATGGTACATATTATCACCTTTACACAGATCTGACTGTTACAAGGGCAGGATTGGTGTTTGATGCTCCAGGTTTCAGTTGTTTCATAATACATATTGGGGGGGGTGAAAGGGGGAGAATTCTCTGTACTAATTAGGGATGGTATCACAGCTACATACACAGAGGACATCAATGTGGGTGAAAGTCAGAAACGGGAAGGGGGCTATCATTCTGGAAGTATTCTATAAGCCTCCCCCAAAGCCACTGTGATAATGAGGAGCAGATAACTTGGCAGTTTTGGGAAAGGTGCAAAAGCAACAAGGTTGTTATCATTGTTGATCTCAACTTTCCTAATGTTGATCCCACCTCCTTGTTCCAAAATGTGTCAATGGGGCAGAATGCAGTGTGTGTCCAGGAAGGATTCTTGCCATATTATGTCGATGGGCTAACCGGAGGAGTTGCATACTGCATCTAGTATGAGGCAATGATGCTGGTCAGGTGACAGATGTCATGGTAGATGTCAGGCAGGGGTGGAAACATGGACAACTCCCCATCGGTCACTGCCTTTCTTTTTCACTGCAAGAGCGACTGATCGATCCTCCAAAGCCCACTTTTCCTGCGGGCACAACAAAGCTCATTCAGTGTCCAAAACATGTGTCTGAGGTCTGTATCATCTGACCTCTATTTTCTCTTCCCGTGCTGAGTACCACCTGTCATTCAAATAACTCCGCCCTGCTCTGCCTGTGTAAGAGTACAAGCAGGCAATGTCCTTGAAGAAAGTATAAACAACCTGTAAGCAGTCTTTATCTCTCTCTCTCCTTTCAAAACAACATGTCAGTGTTAAATAACTCTCTCTCTCTCTCTCTTCAAAAGCACAGTTCATCGGGGTAATTCAGGCACAGTTTACAAGGGTAATTCTGGACCTCATCACACAAGATACACACGTTACTAGAGGAACTGAGGGGAAGGTTACGGGGCATCGACAATGATCATTGTATCCTCTCTGGCCACAGGGATAGTAACACATGATTGGAGGCTGTCAAATGTTGTTCCGTAATTCAATAAACCAAACGGGTTTGATCCTTTGATCCTGGGGATTATTCACCAATGAGTGTTACATCGGTGGGGGGGGCAACACTTGGAACGGATACTTGGGGCAGCAATTGGAGAAGCATAATCTTATTACGGGTTGCCATTTTGGCTTTTTGATGGAGAGTGGAGAAAATGGAAGTAGAGGTGCCGGAGATAATTTTCCACAATATGGACCAGTCACACACAGAATATCTACCAACACTTGGCATTTGGATCGACAGAGACTGATCAGGAGTCACCTTGACACTGCATGGAAATTTGTGTTGAACAATACTGTTTAAGGTTTTGAAGATGATTGTCAATGAGGGTGGGTAAGAGGATGTTGTACATTGAACTACAGTAAAGCCTTTGACAAGATGCCTCATGACAGCTTGGTCTGGAAGATAAGGTCCCATGTGGTACAGAGAGAGAAAGTTAGATGGATTTAAAAATTGCCTTGAAGGTAGCAAGCAAAGAGTGGTGGTTGAAGGCTTCTCCTCAGAATGGAGGCGGGTAACTCGTGGTGAACCGCAAAGCTACAAGTTGGGACATTTGATATTCGTTATGTGATAGCAATGATTTGAATGCAAGTGCACAAGGCTTGCCCAGTAAGTTCGTGGATGACACAAAATTAGTGGATTGTACTCACGGTGAAGCATATCGTAGCTTATAGGGGATCTAAGTGGGCAGAGGAGTGGCAAGTAGATTGTAAAACCAACACGAGCAGCAACGGTTTCACGCAGAGTTTGGTGATGATGTGGAGGGACCTGCCAGAGGAAGTGGATGAGGCAGCACAATTGTATAATTCTGGAAGCGGTTGGGATGTGAAGTTGGAATGAAGAGGCCAAGAGTGAAATTGGCCCAACACAGGAAATTGGGACCATCTCTGTGGGCACTGTGGTCAGCATTGTCTCATTGTGCTGAAGGGTCTGTGTCTGTGATCTGTTGCTCTGTGACTCTATCAGTAGATGTGCCAGATATCACTGGACAGACATACAGACGTGGTGTGGGAGTTGATGTTATCAGAGAATGCTTGGTCTCTAAGGGAACTGCTGCTCTGATACAGGGGATGGCGATACTGTCACATTTGCAAAGCAACCCAACTATGTCTGACTCACTGTCTGCTTGTTGTGTAATTCAGGGCATCACCAGCAGGTGGAGCTGTCCTGCACTGCGACCAAAGTGTAAACAAGACGACGGCAATCAACAATCATCAGTCAGAATCAGAATGGCTACAGGTATGTTCACTGGGATCTTTATAATTAAACTTCTGCCCTGTTGGTGCACAATAGTTCAGATGAAGAAATTTACACAGGCGCTAATAGGGCAGAGAAAAGTTTAACCAAGCAGTGTCATTGATCCAACTGGTAAATTGGCTTTGTGCAATCGATCAGTCTAACAGTTCCAGCACAGGAACCTGACACCAGTAATGGTCGAATGACTTCGCTCACCAGGCAAAACATCACCTGAGTGAAAGGAGCCGGAGACCCTGAATCAGCAGGTTGAGAGTGAAACACAAACGGGAATGTGACAGCGGAGTTGTTTGTTATGTAAAAGTCCAGGGTTCAGGGTTTGTTGTACATCCGAGCCTGTTTAGAGGTGAAAGACATCTCCAACTTTTATTTGTAAAATTCAGAAACAGGTGATAAGAGCATTTCCGGGATTTCAGAGATTGTGTGATAATACAACATTTCAGGTCTTGGCAGGGCAGCTATCAACTCCCCCCTCGATGCGGAAAGAAGACTCTGTTTTCTGAAACCGAGCTGAGAACATTGCCAGCCTTGGAAATGGCGAAGGATCAGGAGACAATTCATTTTAGATAAACTTGTGGTCTGCTTTGGTGCATCACTGTCTGGTATGGAGGGGCTACTGCACAGGACTGGAAGAAGCTGCTGAAGGTTGTAAATCTAGTCAGCCCCATCTTGGGTTCTAGCCTACAAAGTACCCAGGACATCTTTGGGGAAAGGTGTCTCAGAGAGGCAGCGTCCATTATTAAAGACCTCCAGCACCCAGGGTATGCCTTTTTCTCACTGTTACCATCAGAAAGCAGGTACAGAAGCCTGAAGGCACACACTCAGCGATTCAGGAACAGCTTCCTCCCCTCTGCCATCCGATTTTTAGATGGACATTGAATCTTTGGACACTACATCACTTTTTACAGTATTTCTGATTTTGCAAGTTTTATTAAAAACTATTCAATATTCGTAATTGCTTTACGTGTTTATGATGATGATTATTGTTATTTTATTTATTATTATTTGTTCCCTGGTAGATTATGAATTGCATTGAACTGCTGGTGCTAAGTTAACACATTTCAAGTCAGATGCCAATGATAATAAACCTGATTCCAATTCTGATTTAATACCCCAGTCCATGTCTGGTCTGTGGCCAAATGGTGAACGTGAGTTCTCAATATTTCCCTCTTGAGATGATCTGCTACCTGAATTTAAATTCCCAGTATCTCTGATGGGAGACCCGGTATAACCAATGACCAACTGTCTCTGTCTCCGGTGGGCATTGTGATTGAGCTCAACTCTGTGATTCCAGGCCCAACTAATTCATGCTGGTCTAAGTGTCTCTGGGCTTGTCCGATTTCCCAGCAGCTTTTCCCAGATTTCCCTTCCAGACTTCTTCTATCCTTTTTCCTGCTCACATCTTCTCAACTTTGTAATTTTATTTGTGTTCACAGTCTGGCTGCATGTACGTTTGTAATTTATACCCATCACCTGCCCCTTCAGTCCCTTTTGAGTTTCTGCTCTTGAGTCTCAGACTCCCTAACCTGGCAAAAACACTGTGACCATTTACCCTATCTACACCCCTGATTATTTTATGTACATGTGTAAGTCTCAGACTCCCCTGCCCTGGGAAAAAAAGACTGTGACCATCTACCCTATCTGCATCCCTGATTATTTTTTGTACGTGTGTAAGGTCGCCCCTCAACCTCCCATGATCCAGGGCAAACTATCCCAGCCGTACAATATAACACAAAAACCAAACAGTCCCATCCAGTAACGTACTTGTCAATCTCCTCCAGACGCTTTCCAGCAGAATCACATCCATCCTATAGATTAGCAACTGCAAAGCTCTCTCAGTGAGTCTTTAAGTTTAACTACTAGAAATGCACGCAAGACTCTCCCTTTGCCAATGACTTGTACAGTTGTTACATGACGATCATCCTCCAGGAGACGGGATAGGACCCAGGGGACCAGGCATCATGGGCTGCAAAGTTATGGTCGGCCTGTAACGCAGGGGACTGGATATTGTTCGTCTCAAGGCAATGGTCAGTCTGTGACCCAGGGGACTGGACATTTTGTGACAAAGCAAACGGAGAACGTGTGATCTAGAGGATCGGACCATGAGTAATCCAGTGGCTTCTCTGTGAGTGATACAGGTGACTGGACAGTTTGTGACCCAGGGAAATTTATGTTTGTGGAAAATAATCCCAGTGATAATTCCTGGTATCACCTGATGCCTTTACATTAATAACCGCTGGTTATCAGTGTGTTCAACTAATGCGTAGTCGGTGATCAGTATTACTGTGTCTATCCAGTTCCTTTTCTGGGAGTGGATGTGTCCAGACACCGGCTTATCAGGATGGTCACCTAGCAGGAAGTGTGGTTCACATTCACCAGCACAGTCCCACTCCAAATCTGGTCAACCAGAGTCTTGGCTCCATTGCAGACACGCATTGTGAATCCTTGTTTGAGTGTAAATCACTCTAAACCTGCTATTCATAATTTCTTTCAGGTTGGAAATTAAATCGGGTACAGAAAATTCTCAAGAGGTTGTTACCAGTCAACTCATCGAGGGAAGATGATCGGGACATGGGAAGCAAGGTCCCAAAGCAGGGTCAGATTGAGAGCAATGTCCCAATGGAATGCGGTCCGGCCGCAGCGGAAGTGGAGCAAGTTCAGCCCAGAGACAGTGACGTCAGAGACACTGATCAGGACCCTGGGACCAGCACAAGTGAGGCGACTGTCTGTCAGCCCAGAGACAGTGACGTCAGAGACACTGATCAGGACCCTGGAACCGGTACAAGTGAGGCGACTGTCTGTCAGCCCAGAGACAGTGACGTCAGAGACACTGATCAGGACCCTGGGACCAGCACAAGTGAGGCGACTGTCTGTCAGCCCAGAGACAGTGACGTCAGAGACACTGATCAGGACCCTGGAACCGGTACAAGTGAGGCGACTGTCTGTCAGCCCAGAGACAGTGACGTCAGAGACACTGATCAGGACCCTGGAACCGGTACAAGTGAGGCAACTGCCTGTGAGCACGAAAGCTCATTGAACACGGAATTGTCAAGTCCCCAACAAGGAGCAGGTGAGTGAAATATGAGGGTGATGTGTTCGCAGAATGAGGCAGGAAGGTGGGTAAATGTGATTCCTTGTTGGAGGGTTGGTCAGAGAGGGGAAATGTGTGGATGTGGTGCATGTTGTGTAGTGGGGCACCCGTTAACCCGCTACAGGAAATATACCACCTGCTCTGAGGATTTCCAGGATGTGTATTAGAGGAAATGCAGCTGTCCGGATAAGAGAGTATTTCCAGGATATGAGTTGTGGGAAATGTATTCGTCAGGAAGTAAAGAGTATCTCTGGGAAGCGACTGTCCTTGACAGTCCCAACATTTATTGCCCATCTTAAACTGCAATAGGTGAGTGGGTGGGACGGTGGGAGAAACAGGTTTCTAGTAAATGTGGTCCTTCTGGTAACGTCGTGCCCAGCGCATTGATGGGTCGGTTTTAAGGACAGTGTTGGAGATTAGGACAAAAACCATGTTTCCAGCTGAAGACAGACGAACACTGAGGTTCAAGACATCATTGATTGTTGAGTTCCGTGAGACCTGTGGAGACGTGGGATATTTGAGTTTGTGACTACATTCTCTTTTTATATTTGCAGAGCCAGAATTTACAATCTCTGACCTCCTGGCAGAGGGGGAGGAATATCGACTGTACCAACTGACAAATTTCTACTGGGACAGACTCAAACAAGCAATTGAAGAAAAGGTTGAAAGACTCGGTTGCATGTTGACAAAGGAGGGACATTTCAGTAGAGAAGAAAATGAGGTGAGTGAATTTAGTCTATTGTCACAGAACTGCTGGTATCAGAGGGAATAGTGATCAATATTAATATGCTGCAAGTTCTAGGAGGTCAACATGACAATGGAGACTTTGATCTCTGACTTGTCTCCAGCAGATCTGCTCTCAGCTGTTAAGGTGGGGAGCACTGGGAGCTACAGGTTCAGCATCACCTTTTCCTCTCACACCTGCTGTATTTATCAGTGTGATATAAGAGCAGTGTCTGCATATCTAGACCGTTGAACAGACATTCAGTCTAAAACTAATTCTGCATCTTATCAGGACCGTCGGTCAAATTCACCCCAGTTCATTAATCCAGGGTGAATATTAAACTGTCAGATTGTAAATTGGGACAACTGGCTTCACTGCGGTACTTGAGGGAGGGAAACCTGCAGGACACAGCTGGTCTGGTCTCCATCTGAGTTCCCTAACAGAGTGGCTGATTGTCATAGTCATAGAAAAGTACAGCACAGAAACAGGCCCTTTGGCCCATCTATTCCATGCCAGCCTACTGCAACTGCCTATTCCCATTGACCTGCACTGGGCCCTGGTGCTCTATACCCTTACCATTCATGAATCTATCCAGACTTCTCTTGTACCGCTTGTACCACTCGCACTGCTAGCCCGTTCCACACTCTCACCACCCTCTGAGTGAAGAGTTTCCCCTCATTTACCCTGTCTATACACCTCATAATTTTCTGTACCTCTATCAAATCACCCTTTAATCTTCTGCGTTCCAAGGCATAAAGTCCTAACCTGTTCAGTCTTTCCTTATACCTCAGGTCCTCCAGTCCCGGCAACATCCTTGTAAATTTTCTCTGTACTCTACCAACCTTCTTTACATCTGTCCTCTAAGTAGGTGATCGGATCTGCACACAGTACTGAAAACTAGGCCTCATCAACGTTTTATACACATTTAACATCATATCTCACCTCCTGCCTATTGTGCCAAATACCTTCTTTCCGATCTATCAACCTTTGCTGCCACTTTTAATGATTATGGACCTGTTCTCTCAGATCACTTTGTTCTACCACACCCCTAGGCCCTACCGGTCACTGTATAAGTTCGACCCTGCTTGGTCCTTCCAAAGTGCAACATGTCGCACTTGTCTGCATTAAATTGCATCCGCCATTTTTTCAGCCCATTTCACGGCTGGTTTAGACACCAGTGCAAGCTTTGGTAGCCTTCCTCACTCTCCACTAGACGTCCCCACTCTTGGCGTCATCCGCAAATTCGCTGATCCAATTTAACCACATTTTCATCCAGATCGTTGATGTAGATGACAAACAACATCGGATCCAGCACCGATCCCTGTGGCACAGCACATATTACAAATTCCCAGTCAGAGATTCAACAGTCTATAACCACTCTCTGTCTTCTTCCAAAAAGCCATTGTCTAATCCAAATTACTAGTTTACCTTGACTGCTGAGCAACTGCACTTTCTTGACCACCCTCCTTTGCGGTACCTTGTCAAATGTCGTGCTAAAGTCCATGCAGACAACAGCCACTTCCTTCCATTCATCAACTTTCCCGGTAACTTCCTGGTTCAACATTCAGATTGGTTAGACATGAACTACCACGCACAAAGCTGATATCGCATGACATCAAAAATCAATAGGTTGTCCTAAAAGGACATATATAATCAAAAGAACCTTTTGGTAAGCTATTTTACATTATTAGCCAGCACCCCTTCATATTTCATATTCTCTCTACTTATGGCTTTTTAGTTGCTTTTTGCTGGTTAGTAAAAGCTTCCCAGTCCTCCAGCTTTCCACTATATTTTGCTATACTCTACGCCCTCTCCTTTGCTTTTGTGCTGCATTGACTTCCTCGTCAGCCACGGTTGATCATCCTCCCTTTGGAATAATTCTTCATATTTGGGATTATCTACCTCTACCTGCGCCTTCTGAGTTGCTCTCAGAATCTTCATCTATTCCTGCTTTGCTGTTGCCTCTGCTAATGTCCTCTTCCAATTTATTTTTGCCCAGCTCCTCTCTCATTCATCTGTAATTCCTTTATTCCAGTGTAATACTGATACATCTAACTTTTACCTTCTCCCTCTCAAACTGCAGTGTCTGCTCTGCTGTTTTATGATCACTGCCTCTGAAGGGTTTATTTACCTTAAGCTCCCCAATCAAATCTGGTGCAATACACAACATCGAATCCAGATCCGCCTTTCCTATAGTGGGCTCAACCATAGGCTTCTCTCAAAAGCCATCTCATAGGCATTCTATAAATTCCCTCACTTGGGATTCAGCACCGACCTGATTTTCCAAAGCTACCTGCATATTGAAATTCCCCATGACTATTTTAACATTGACCTCTTTACATGCCTCTTCTCTCTCCCACTGGAATGTGTATCCCACATCCTGGTTACTGTTCGATCAGGGTTACTTTTCCTACAAGGTATCTTAACAGCTACACCATAAAATCTGCTGTCACATCTTTAGAAGGACTTTCCATTTTTTTAATGACAACAGAGTCAACCCAACCCTTCACCCACCTGCCTCTCCTTTCGATTAAATATTTATCCTTGGATGTGAGCACACAAATATGATCTTCTTTCAGCCACGATTCAGTGATGCCCACCATCCATTTTTTGCTCCCTCGCTCTCCCCCTCTTCCGTTCTTCTTGTCACATCTTTTTGATGTAATGTTACACATTGATGGATAAGTAAATTAATCACGTTGAATATACTGCAGGGTGTCAGTAAATCCTTATTCTTTCACAATATTGATTTAGAATTTCCCTCAGTTACTGTTTCTCTGTTAATGACTGAACCCAGGGACGATCAGACAGCAGCCCAGTGACTGCATCAATTCTGAAGCTACTGGGACCATGAACAGATATTTTCCTGCACATTCTCCATGTCTGTCTGTCTGCTCCACAGTAAATTTATTACTTTCCTTTTCTAGAAAGTCACCGAACTGACAGAGAAGGGAAACCGGACAGAGAGTTCCAGACTCTTCCTCAGTTTGGTGATGGGTAAAGGCTCCCAGGCCCGGAGGGCGATGTGGGAATCCTTTGTGACATGGAGGACTGAGTTACTGAAATTGGACAGAATACTGAGGGAAATACAGGAACTTGGTACGTTAAAAGCATGCACGAAACACAAAGGCACATTGAAATAAACATTTTAGTTATTTTAATTATTTTAGCTCTGTTTCCATGGATTCTTTCTATATTTAAACAGGTCCTGATCCACAGGAATATATGAACATCACCCAAGGGTTATCTGAATTACCCACTGAACTGATAGGTGAGTGATGAAATGCTCAGCTCAAACCACACCTCAAGTGTTAGTCTGGGAATCAAAATTCGCCATTAGCCATTCGCTGATCTCTGGATTGAAGTAACAATTCAAAGTATCTCTCTTTGCAGCCTGAATATTCTACATTTTATTTTTCTATTAATCCATCTGTTGGTTCTGCTGAAGCCTTCACTCCAGGTCCTAATGCTCTGGGAATGCCCACACACCCCAGGCAGGCTCCTGATACACTGTATGACCCAGTCCAGGTGACTTTTCTATCTTCAGACCTTCCATCTTCCAAGCCCCTTTTCCTTTGTCATCGCACTACACACAATTCTGTTCGCTGATGTTCATTACTTTTTGTAATTCCGTTAGTGACTTCCACAGAGTTTGTCTGGCATTTCCTTTTCACCTGTTACTGCAGCTACAACATCATTTTTCAGCGGTCCGATATCGACCCTCTCCCTTTTTTTTTACTCTTTATACATCTGGAAGAGTTAAAAAAATATAATTTGGTATCCTTTCTTATATTATTGACTCTACCCTTGCATTTCCTGCACATTCATGTATAACGAGGAGCATCTATAACATAGTTGCCTTCGACATCACTCAGATAGTAAATTCCAGGTACCAGAACTCTATGAAAAAAAACACCCACAATTGCTGTAAATTTACCACATCTCACCTTAACCAAATGCCCTCTGATATTAGACACCAGTCTTATGTAAAAAAATAACAAACAAAATACAGGCTGTCGACCCAAATCTTATCTCTCAAACTTGTACAGCTCTGTCAGATCTCTATTCTAACTCCAGAGTAAACAAACCCAGTTTATCAAACCTCTACTTGTAGCACATGCCACCGAATCCAGGCAACATCCTGGTGAACACATCACTGAACGGAAATGAAAGCATAACCCATAACAATGAAGAAACTATCATAATAGTAGAAAACGTTACCCAATGGAAGAGTCTGACTCCCCAGTGGAAGAATCCACACGATCTGAGCCGACTAGATGTCGACAAGGAAGCATCGAGCCCCTGGCTCAGAGTTGGAGACCTCTTCCCAGAAACTGAAGAGATCATTGTAGCAATACAGGACCAGGTGGTTAACACGTGTAGTTATCAATAATACAGAATAAAAGACCAATGGGTTCAAAACAATAAATGCTGAAATTTACGAGAAGAAACAGAAAACAATCCAACACTTTACAGGATCCTGCAGTGGTTTAACTGAATCTCATTACTGGCACCAGCACAATCAAGTGGTGGACAACATTCACAAAAATCTTGCTTGAACTACAACTGATGAAAAACACCATAACTTACTACAAGTACAAGCCTGCTCCACTTTTAGAGTTAGAGTCCTTCATATCATACTGTGACCCATCATTACTTCATATAGAATAATCCACGATAACCGTTCGGATATAATTTTCCAGGATAAACAAGCAAAAAAAAACTTAATAAATATAGCCATCCCAAACATACTCAACATACCGAAATCAATTAGTGAAAAACACCAAAAATTTGCGAATTAAAAGGGGAGATTGAAAGACCATGGAACATGAACAGGGTATTCATTATCCCAATCGTAATATCGATAATTGGTATCATCCCAAAGGCTTTACACAATAGTATTAATAAATTAGGCCCACACAGCAATACTTGTGTAAATCTTAGAAAATGCACGAGAATAATCTGAAATTTCGTATCAATTCAGACATGAGTGTGATTGGCTATGCCCGTATCTTAAGTTTTACCAGTTTAGGCTAAGAACATAAAAATAATAATAATAACTTAATTATAAAGCACCTTTCATCCAGACGATGGCGTTCAAACCGCATCACAATGGGATAAAGTGCAAACTAGAAAATAAAAGACAAAATGTTGCCAGTCATATTATACACCTCAGACTTCTGCACAGTACTGTAGTTTTAGGTGTTGAATTCCACAGTTCACAAAAACAAAACCCTGACCTCCCAATGATCCTTTGTCCTTCTACCTTACTGTCTGCCTGCACTGCATTTTCTCGGTAACTGAAACACTGTTTCCCTGAACTATTCTGTTCCATTTTTCCTTGTCCGACCTCATTGCACCGATGTGATGTAATGATCTATTTGGATCTCATGCAGAAAAGTTTTCCATTTTACCGTGGTGCATGTAATAATAATAAACCAATTTATTGATTTATTGTTGTCAATAATACAGCGCCCCTTGGTCCCTTAAGATTGTTATACCCAGGGTTGGTAGTGGGGATGAACTGTCACAA
Source organism: Mobula hypostoma (assembly GCF_963921235.1). NCBI lineage: Eukaryota > Metazoa > Chordata > Chondrichthyes > Myliobatiformes > Myliobatidae > Mobula > Mobula hypostoma. Next base: position 201,534 of record NW_026948264.1, on the reverse strand, counting down.
CCTATTAAATGCTCCCAGTGGCGTGAGTCTAAAATAGCCTCTGACAACCGAGTCCAGCTCCTGGCCTTCACGTATGGTTTAGCCACTAAGCCCGGTGGAAGCGTTTCTTCAGACAGGAGAAGGGGCAAAGGCGGGATACTGGTGCCTTATAACCAGTCGCTTTGGGCAGATGGGGTTCATCAGCCGTGATTGGCAGCTCACCCAGGAGCAGGAAAACTCTGACCTCAAAACTCCACTGCCTTGCAACTGTACCCCTCATGGGGAAGAGTTTGGGAGTAAACCCAATGGGAAAATTCTTGACCTGGAGCCCCTAAGGCAGTCTTAAATGGTGTTCAACGCAGACTGGCATATCCTGCGACACGCCTGGTGCCAACTGTGTCAGTCTCTGCCGTTCCTTTGTGTTCATCAGATGCATGGAGAGAGGGAACTTGCTACATCGGCAAAGCTTCCTCTCCATATCGTAGTGTCCTGGCTTGCGGGGGCAGGACATCACCGGTCGACTCTGACAGACGGAGGCCTCATAAGACAGCAACCCACACTCCAGTGCTAAACTGATCGGCAGCATTTGCCAAAATTTATCCCACAAGCACGGCACACTGAGACGCTTGCGGTCTCTCCCATTCACGGGGATTCTGTCTTTCCATCGCTCCTCCATCTCTAAAACGGAAAACTACTCGCTGTCTTTCTTGTCATTCCGATGGGTTACCGATCCGCAACTTCACTGTGATTCTCCCCCAGATGCTGCCCAACTTGAGAATTACCCGCTTATTCTGCTCCTGTTTTGATACAAGAGCAGTGGACAGCTGTGACTCCCCAGAGTGTAGAAATGCCAACATGCACAGTGTCCTGCTCTCCATATTTCCACACCAAATCAACATTAGCATCTTCTGTTAATGATGCAAACAATGCTTTAAATATAGTGAAATATCATAATGGAAGTGCAGTCAGGATTGCAATAGGATATCAGAGAAATGTTCATCTTCACAAGTAATTAGTACCAGAATATGACGATTGGACATTTTCTGGGACATTCATCGCTGTTAATTCCGCTGTCTGTGAACAGAATTTTACTTTCTGTCCTAATATCCATGGAAGCATTGAATTTATTCATGTAATCTCAAACATTGAATGTTGAAATGCAGTTATAAAGTTCTTTGTCAGTTGAGTTATTTAACATTTTGACTATGTTCTCCGTTCCCATGGAAGATGTTCAACAGAAACACAAGGAGACTCTGCGAGTACAAACGGAAACACTGAGAGTGAACACGATCCTGATGAGGGAGAAGGTGAAGGTTTTCCAGCTGGTTGATCGATACGCTGAGCTCACAGTCATTTCTACTGTTCGAGATCGGAGACTGGTGGAACATGAGCTGCTGGCAAGAGGCAGAGACCACGAGGAGTGGAGAGAAAAACATCTGCGAAGAGAGCTGGAAAAAATCCGGACTGATCAGTTGTTCCAGAGCAGCTTTTCCCGGAGTAAATCCAAATCTGGGAGTTCAGCAGCAGTGGCCGGAGTCCCAGGGATCGGGAAAACAACACTGGTACAAAAGATTGTTTATGACTGGGCGACGGGGAAAATATACCAACAATTCCAGTTTGTCTTCAGTTTCAAATTCCGGGATTTAAACTCCATTAATTGTATAATCAACCTCTCGAACCTGGTGCTATTTTTCTATCCTTACCTGAGGAATGTTCTGGAATCACTGTGGAAGAATCCAGAGGGAATGCTATTTATATTTGATGGTTTGGATGAATTCAATGACACAATTCATTTTGCTGACAGTCGGACAGACACGGAATCACAGTGCACAGATCCTGAATTCCGGTGCAAGGTGTCAGACATTGTGTACAGTTTAATCCAGCACAAACTGCTCCCAGGGTGTTCAGTGCTGGTGACCACCCGTCCCACTGCGTTACATTTAATGGAAAAGGCGAAGATTAGTGTCTGGGCTGAAATCCTGGGATTTATTAGTCAGGAACGGAAGGAATATTTCATCAGGCATTTTGAAGATCAGACAGTGGCGGCAGCTGTTTTCAAACATGTGAAGGAGAACGAGATCCTGTACACCATGAGCTACAACCCCTCCTACTGCTGGATCCTCGCTCTGGCACTGGGCCCCTTCTTCACACAAAGAGTCAGGGACCCGCAGCGAGTTCCCAAGACCATCACCCAACTGTATTCCTACTATATTTACAACATCCTGAAAAACCACGGCCGTCAGATTGAGAGACCCCGTGATGTGTTACTCAGGGTCGGTCAGATGGCCTTCAGAGGAGCGTCCGAGAAGAAGATTGTGTTTACAGACGGAGATTTGATCAAGTACAATCTGCAGCCTTCCCGGTTCCTGTCCGGGTTCCTGATGGAGGTTTTGGAGAGAGAGGATTCTGTCCGGAGCGTGGTGTACACATTCCCACACCTCACCATCCAAGAGTTTGTAGCTGCAGTCGCACAATTCCTGACTCTACATCCTGAGGATATCCTGAAATTCCTCACTGAAGCCCACAACACGACAGATGGGCGATTTGAGATATTTCTCCGTTTTGTTGCTGGTCTCTCCTCCCCAATGACAGCTCGGGGCCTGGAGGAGTTTCTGGGCCCATTTCCCCATCAAACAACCTGCCGGGTGATTGACTGGGTGAAGGAGGAGGTTAAACGCCAGAGTCAAAACACAGGGAGTGAAGCTGGTAAAAGGAGCCTCCTGAACACATTGCACTACCTGTTTGAGTCTCAGAATAGTGGACTGGCTCAGGCCGCATTAGGATCTGTGAAAAATCTTTCATTCAGTAAAATAACACTGACCCCGATTGACTGCGCGGTCCTGTCTCATGTCATCGGACTCTGTGATACAATAAAACACCTCAACCTGGAAAGGTGCCACATTCAGTGTGAAGGAATCCAGCGGCTGGGACCCGGGCTACACAAGTGCCAAGAGTTGAGGTAACTTCCTTTATCTCTCACTCTGAACTGTGAAACTGTCCAATTGTGTTGTTTCAACGTAAAGGAATTTGTTGAAAACTGTAGTAAATCAGATAGTAAAGAACTGTGACAAATGCCATCCCCCGTCCTCCTGTCTGATCTCTTCCCCATCCTTCTTCCTGTCGGATTTCTCTTACCTGTCCCCCTTCCTCATGTGGAAACTCTCTTCCCTATCCCCCTTCTTCCTGTGGGAACTCTCTTCCCCAACCCCCTTCCTCCTGTGGGATATCTGTTCCCCGTCCCCCTTCCTCCAGAGGGACCTCTCTTCCCCATCTCCCTTCCTCCTGTATATCTCTTTTCCCCACCCCTCTTCCTCTTGTGTGGTCTCTCTTCCCCAACTCCCTTCCTCCTGTGGGATCTCTCTTCCCCGTCCCCCTTCCTCCTGTAGGATCTCTCTTCCCCATCCCCCTTCCTCCTGTGGGATCTCTCTTCCCCGTCCCCCGTCCTCCTCCCTCCTGTAGGATCTCTCTTCCCCATCCCCCTTCCTCCCGCGGGATCTCTCTTCCCCATCCCCCTTCCTGCTGTGGTATCTCTCTTCCCCATCCCCCTTCCTCCTGTGAGATCTCTCATTCCCATCCCCCTTCCTCCTGTAGGATCTCTCATCCCCATCCCCCTTCCTCCTGTGTGATCTCTCTTCCCCATCCCCCTTCCTGCTGTGGTATCTCTCTTCCCCATCCCCCTTCCTCCCGCGGGATCTCTCTTCCCCATCCCCCTCCTGCTGTGGTATCTCTCTTCCCCATCCCCCTTCCTCCTGTGAGATCTCTCATCCCCATCCCCCTTCTTCCTGTAGGATCTCTCATCCCCATCCCCCTTCCTCCCGTGGGATCTCTCTTCCCCATTCCCCTTCCTGCTGTGGTATCTCTCTTCCCCATCCCCCTTCCTCCCGCGGGATCTCTCTTCCCCATCCCCCTTCCTGCTGTGGTATCTCTCTTCCCCATCCCCCTTCCTCCTGTGAGATCTCTCATCCCCATCCCCCTTCCTCCTGTAGGACCTCTCATCCCCATCCCCCTTCCTCCCGCGGGATCTCTCTTCCCCATCCCCCTTCCTGCTGTGGTATCTCTCTTCCCCATCCCCCTTCCTGCTGTGGTATCTCTCTTCCCCATCCCCCTTCCTCCTGTAGGATCTCTCATCCCCATCCCCCTTCCTCCTGCGGGATCTCTCTTTCCCATCCCCCTTCCTGCTGTGGTATCTCTCTTCCCCATCCCCCTTCCTCCTGTGAGATCTCTCATCCCCATCCCCCTTCCTCCTGTAGGACCTCTCATCCCCATCCCCCTTCCTCCCGCGGGATCTCTCTTCCCCATCCCCCTTCCTGCTGTGGTATCTCTCTTCCCCATCCCCCTTCCTCCTGTAGGATCTCTCTTCCCCATCCCCCTTCCTCCTGTGGGATCTCTCATCCCCATCCCCCCTCCTCCTTCAGGTTCTGTCTTTCCATCCTTTTCCTCAGGTGGTATCATTTCCTCGATCTCCCATCGACATTTCCCATTCACAAATCTTCCTCACTGTGGGACTTTCTCCCCTTCATCCCTGCCCCTCCCGGCCCTCTCACGTCAGTAACACTTTTCTCACCATCGGGGAATGAGACAGAATATGTGGAGTTTACAGGGTCACACGGACAGACTAAATTACTGACATTCGGTGAATACCCTGGAGCTGGGCAGTGAGGGACATTGACAGTGATGGGAACTCCGATCAGTGATTTACTGAAGGGTTTAATGTTTCCTGAATATCCGAGTGAGAGAAATTCCCTCAGACCCTCGGTTTGAATCACTTTGTTCATCAATTTGTCTGCTTGTGTTTAGACTGAGTGATAATAAACTGGGAGATTCAGGAGTGAAACTGGTGTCTGCGGCTCTGAGGAACCCGGAGTGTAAAATACAGAAACTGGAGTAAGTACCAGACTGTGGAAGATTGTGTTTACGGTCACTGGGTGTCTGACACTGAACATTAATGTGATCAGTAATTGTGTTACTGATAAACACTGGGGATTTGTACCGTCTCCTGTCTCTCTGTGTCCTTCACTCTCACTCCCTCTCATCTCCAGGCTGGGGAGTGTCGGTCTCACAGTTTCTGGTGCTGAGGATCTTGTCTCCGGTCTCAGTACAAACCCATCACTGATGGTGCTGAACCTGAATGATAATAAACTGGGAGATTCAGGAGTGAAACTGGTGTCTGCGGCTCTGAGGAACCCGGAGTGTAAAATACAGAAACTATGGTAAGTACCAGACTGTGGGAGATTGTGTTTACAGTTACTGGGTGTCTGACACTGAACATTAATGTGATCAGTAATTGTGTTACTGAAAAATACTGGGGATTTGTACCATTTCCTGTCTCTCTGTGTCCTTCACCCTCACTCTCTCTCATCTCCAGGCTGAGGGATGTCGGTCTCACAGATTCTGGCGTCGAGGATCTCGTCTCCGCTCTCAGTACAAACCTGTCACTGACGGAACTGAACCTGGGATCAAACTCGCTGACAGACCGATCTGTCCCCGCTCTCCGCCGCCTCATACAGACCGTCCTGTGTCTGCAGTGGATCGGGTGAGTGTTTGTGTTAATGTTCAATGTGATAAAATATCAGCGGATCCACGGGTTTTCTGGTGATATTTGTCTGTGAGTGTTGTTGGAACATTAACCCCAATCCCCTGTTATTGACACTGTTGTGTAATCCGTTTATTTCATCTTTATTCTCCCATCTGTTTCAGGCTGTACAGGAATCAGTTCAGTGAGACCGGGATGAAGGAACTGAGATCTCTGCGGGTATTCAGACCCGGACTGAAAGTGATCCTGTGAACATCTGAATGTGTGAACATCCCCGCCCGCGGGATGGGGACATTTTCGCCGATTCCCCGCCCTCCCCTTTAACTCCCCGTCCTCCCCTTTATCTCCCGCCCTTACATTTAATGGCCGCCAGACAGGTTTAATTCCCAACGGTTCTCACGGAACTGGGTCCAGTCGCGCTCTCTGTGACATCGAAAGCGGTCCTGCAGTGATGTATTTCCACCTATTGTCCAGCTTCGCACCTTCCGCCAAATGTGCGGGTTCAAGACTCCCCGACATGAGACCCCGGGAAAAAATACACAGACGGGAGGAAGCCGAGGGAGACTGTGTCCCTGGAGAGAATCCTTTTGCTCCCTTTGCTGAGGACGGTGCATTGGGCAATCTTGCCGATATAATGATGTTAAATTGACAAATACCTGGACAGTGACCCTGGATCTGCAGCGATCTCGGTCACGGCCCTCAAGTGTGATTTTATAATCGGAAACTCGAAGAAATCTGCAGATGCTGGAAATTCAAGCAACACACATCAAAGTTGCTGGTGAATGCAGCAGGCCAGGCAGCATCTCTAGGAAGAGGTACAGTAGACGTTTAGGGCCGAGACCCTTCGTCAGGACTAACTGAAAGAAGAGGCAGCAAGAGATTTGAAAGTGGGAGGGGGAGGGGGATATCCAAAATGATAGGTGAAGACAGGAGGGGGAGGGATGGAGCCAAGAGCTGGACAGGTGATTGGTGAAAGGAATATGAGAGGATCATGGGACAGGAGGCCCAGGGAGAAGGAAAAGGGGGAGGGGGGGAACCCAGAGGATGGGCAAGCAGTATAGTCAGAGGGACAGAGGGAGGGAAAAAAGGGAAATAATAAATAAATATGTCTGGTGCCCTGACTGTCCCATCACACACTCCCGGGGTCAGACACAGCATGAAGCTCCCTCCACGCCGTCCCACCACACAATCCCAGCGACTCCCTTGTCCATTCGACCTCCCCATCCCTTCCCACTGATCTCCTACCCAGCACTAACCCTTGTAAGCAGAACAAGTGCTACACATGCCCTTACACTTCCTCCCTTACCACCATTCAGGGCCCCAGACAGTCCTTCCAGGTGAGGCGACACTTCTCCTGTGAGTCGGCTGGTGTGATATACTGCGTCCGGTGCGGCATTCTATATATTGGTGAGATCCAACGCAGACCGGGAGATCGTTTCGCTGAACACCTATGCTCTGTCCACCAAAGAAAACAGGACCTCCCAGTGGTCACACATTTTAATTCCACGTCCGATTCCCATTCAGACATGTCTATCCACGGCCTCCTGTACTGTAAAGATGAAGCCACATTCAGGTTGGAGGAACAACACCTTATATTCCGTCTGGGTAGCCTCCAACCTGATGGCATGAACATTGACTTCTCTAACTTCAGTTAATGCCCCACCTCCCCTTTGTATCCCCATCCCTTATTTATTATTTATTATTTTCCCCTTTTTTCTCTCTCTTTTTTCTCCCTCGGTCCCGCTCACTATAGTGGGTTCACCTCCCACTTTCTTTCTCCCAAGGCCTCCTGTCCCATGACCCTCCCCCTTCTTCATCTCTGTATCCATTTTGCCAATTAACTGTCCAGCTCTTAGCCCCATCCCTCCTCCTCCTGTCGTCTCCTATCATTTCGGATCTCCGCCTCCCCTCCCACTTTCAAATCTCTTACTATCTCTTCTTTCAGTTAGTCCTGACGAAGGGTCTCGGCCCGAAACGTCGACTGTACATCTTGCTATAGATGCTGCGTTCACCAGCATTTCTGTGTGTGTTCCTTGGTTAACGTGGCCGCCAGGGATGGAGTGAGACACTGACTTACAATGGCCACTGTCGCTCACAGAATCTATGGCGAAGGAACATGCGGTGCCCGTGGATACAATCCCGGGATCGAGTGTGTTATTGATTGTAATAACAGTATTTTAATTTGTGTTTTATATAGTCTTGGGCATTGCATGTATGTTTTAATTCTAATAATGTTGTCATTGAATAAACTAATGTATATATCTCAGATATTCACACATACACATATACATGTGGGTTTTGGGGAGGAGGGGTGAGGGGTTTGGGAGGAAGAGGAGTGACGGGACGAGGAGTGGACTGATGAAACGGTCACCGTGGCAAAGTCAATAGGGGACGAAAAGAGGAGGCGAGAGTTCCTGTCACAAACTGGTTGCGACGTGGATCAGATAGAGAGAGGGTGAGGAGGAATGAAACGACAGGAAGGAAGCGGGAGTGATGGGACTGGGAAGGAGGGGAAATGATGGGACATGGAGAGAGTGGAAGTAATGGGGCGGGTAGCGAGGGAAATGGGACGTGGAGAGAGGGGAAGTGATGGGACGAGGAGCGAGGGAATGTGATGGGACGGGGAGAGAGGGAAGTGACGGGACTGGGAGAGGGGTCTGATAGGACAGGGTGGGGAGGAACAGAATGAGGAGTGTGAGGGAGTGATTTATTCAATAGTAGAGGAACACTGAGGTTACCCATGGGGAGGAATGTAGCTACGGGAAAAGCTTGGCACCGTTACCACCCCCTCCTATCTCCAAAATACCGCCTTGATTTTTTTCCCTCCCCTCCTCAGGTGGCCTGATACGAATCTTTCAGGTTGTCCCATGGAGCGGAGAACATGGCTTCAATGAGGCCCGTCAAAGGCAGGAGTGGGCGTGGGCTGGCTGGAGAAGATGGAGGCGAGGTCTGTCGGTGCGGGCTGGTTAGCAGGGGGCGGGGTGAGAGGGAGGGATCAGATTGAGGAGGGAAGGGGAGAAAGAAAAGGGTGAGAAGAGGAGACGAGATGAGTAAAACCATCATCGCCTCTGCGTCGTCCATTACCCACTCCCTCAGCATCTCTCTCCCTCACTCCCCTCTCTCCCCCCTCTGTCCTGTTTTCCCTCGCCATCTCCTCCCCCAGCTGTCTCTCCCACCCTGTCTTCCAGCCCCTCTCACCACCCTTTATTTCGTTTCTCCCACTGTCCCTATCTCTCTCTCTACCCCTCTCTCCCACCCGTCTCTTCCTACCCTCTTTTACTCTCCAGGCCCCCAGACTCTCTACCCTCCCCCACGCCACCTCGCCCCGTCTCTATATCCCCGGTCTCATCCCAAATCTCTCCCTCTCCCCGGCTGCTCTCTCATCTGCGATTCCTCTCCCTCTCCTCCTGGTCTATCTCCCGTCTTGGTCTCTCACTCTCCCTCACTGGCCTTTCTCCCCGTCTCACTCTCCCCCCCCCCACGTTCTCTCTCCGCCCTCCCAGATTCTCTCTCTCCCACATTCCCTCTCTCCATCAGTCTCTTTCAAAGTTAAAAGTAAACTTATTATAGAAATGCTTCTATGTCACGGTATACAGCTCTGAGAGTCAGTTTAGAAACATAGAACATAGAAAACCTACAGCACAATACAGGCCCTTCGGCCCACAAAGCTCTGCCGAACATGTCATTCTCTTGCAGGCATCCACAAAAACAACATAAAATAATAACGATAATTGAATCACTGAAATATATCTGCTGATGGAAATTAGACAGGGCTTTCTTCCCCCAGGGTCCCTCTCCACTCTCTCCTCACCCCCATCTGTCTGTCCCAGACTCTCAGACCCTCTACATACTCTCAATACCACGGAGCTCTTTCTATCCCGTCTCTCTTTCTTTCCCCCAATCACCTCAAGTGGTGGAGGTAAATCTCTCTCTCTCTGTCTCTTTAACTATCACTCTCTGCCTCGGTCTCTCTCTCTCTCTCTCTCACTCTCTCTCACTCTCTCTCTCTCTCTCTCTCAGACTCTCTCTCTGTCTGTCTGTCTCTCTCTCTCTCTGTCTCTCTCTCTGTCCCTCTCTCTCTCTCTCTCTCTCTCTCTCTCTCTCTCTCTCTCTCTCTCTCTCTCTCTCTCTCTCTCTCTCTCTCTCTCAGACTCTCTCCCCCGCCCGCTTTCTCCCTGATGTCGCTGTCCCTTTCTCTCAATCCCAAACCCCAGACTCTCCCACGGGAGGAAGTGCGAGGAGAGAGAGAAGGATTGTTACAGAGAAAGATTTAGAGGCAGTGAGAAAAAAAAGAGAGGGACAGTCGGACAGGCAGACAAATACGGGAGAGAAACAGGAAAAAAAAACAGAAAGCAAACCCGAGCGAGAGAGTAAGTCCGAGAGAACAATGAGTACAACCGAGAGAGCGAGAGATAGAGACACACACACAGAGAATTCAAGTGAATGAGAGAGAGAGAGAGAGAGAGGGGGAGTGGAGAGAGAGAGAGAGACCGAGGCAGAGAGTGATAGTTAAAGAGAGAGGGAGAGACAGAGAAAGACAGTGAATGTCAGGATCACTGTCAATCGGAGACGAGATTTGGACGAACAGCGACGCGTGACAGGTTACATTCAGAGCAGCAGAAACTCGCCCCGCAGCTCGGGAACAGGAGGAACTGGGGAACGGAGCGAGAATGGGAAACCTCAGACCCTCCCCTTGTGCTACCCTGTTTACTATGTTTGGGTCAGAGAGAATGGAGCTTCCCAATCCCCTGTCTGAGTGTGTGTAGCTCCCTCACCATCTTCTCTCCTCTGTCCACACGCCTCATCTCCTCCACTCCCCCACCCTCCTCACCTGTCACCATCCTCACACAGCAGTATGTTAGTAAATCTCCAGAAAAGCACAGTACTAACCACCATTAGAATAGTCGGGAAGTTCCGAGCAATTGAGAAATGAGAGTGCCCGTCCCTCTGGTTTTATCAGCTTGAGCCGAGAAAAACACATTAATACATATTGACGTGTATAGCACATACATCGCATAATATCTTGGTGTAAAACCGATCTGGAAAGCTTACGAAGGAAAATAAGGACTGAAATGAGGAATTTTAGAAAACATCATGTACGCTCGAACTCCACCTAGGAACGAAGGATGAACAGAATAAGATATAAAAACTTTACACAACAGTCAGATAAAACTTCTAAGGATATATTTTCATTAATGGAAACATGATTAACCACTGCAACGAACATATACTATTCTGATAAGAAGTACAGGAAACTGAAATTAAATGTAAGGACACGGATGAAAAATGAAGGAAGTATCAGGACAGTAGAAACTGTTAACCAATGGAAGAGCATGAACTCCAGACCCGGCAACATCCTTGTAAATTTCCTCAGAAATATATCATACTACATCCGCGTGATATCCCATCTCCTGTACTTAACTCTTTGAGACATGAAGGCCGATGTGCCCAAATCTTTCTTTACGACCCTATCTCCCTGTGACGCTACGTTCAACAAGGTATGGACCTGTATTCCCAGCTCCCTTTGTTCCACCGCACTCCTCAGTGCCCCACCGTTCAAACTCCCCTGGTTAGTTCTACCGAAGAGAAGCACCTCGCATTTGTCAGCATTAAATTCCTGCAACCATTTTCAGCTCATTTCTCCAGCCGGTGCGGATCCAGCCGTAAGTCATTACAGCCTTCCTCCCTGTCCACTACACCTACAATTATGTTGTCATCTGCAAATTTCCAGTAAACCACATTATCATTCAGATGGTTGATATAGACGAGAAACAAAAACGTTCCCAGCACTGATCCCTGTGGCACTGTACGGGTCTCAGGCCTCCAGTCAGAGATACAACACTCCACCCCCACTCTCTGGATCCCACTACAAAGCCAATGTCTCATCCTGTTTACTACGTCATCGTGAATGACGAGTGACTGAACCTTCGTGACCAACCTCCCACGCGGGAGCTTGTCATCTGGTCACTTACACAGACACAATCACGTGGCAAACATCATTCACAAAATCCTGCTTTAAAAGGCAAAGTCATAAAAGGTGCCATACATTACTACAAATACAATCCGCCTCCTGTTTTAGAGTCAGAGTCCTACAATAACATGACGACCGACCCATTATTACGGGTAGGGCAATCCATAATACTTGGGATATCACACCAGGACACCCAGTTGTAAGCAGGAAGTAGAGGTGAGAATACGTGTGGAAGTCAGAGATAGGTATACGAATAACAATAGTAGTAGTAGTAGAAACAATAATAATAATAATAATAATAATACTTGATGAACTCCTCACAAATATTGCCTAAGACTGCCGAAGTGCCAGCGATGTAGGTTGGGTCAAATCTGCTTTGCGCCTCCGGGACCGCTTTGAGAAGTGAAATGAAGATGATGCTGAGAGTCAGACCGTTGCACTCGATCACTTGTGAGGGGACGAGACGGGTCAAGCGGCTTCGGCGATAGTGGGGACCTCGTTTGGGACGAATGGCCGTCATCGTTTCCAGGTTGTTAGAGAAAAGAGAGAGGACAGACAGTTCAGTAAAAAAATCGAAATGGTGTGAAGCCTACATTCGGTGGCATAAGGAAGGGGCAATGTGATCCACAGGCAGGAAACAGCGCCCCCTAGCGCCTTCACCAGCAGTTTGTGGGATGCTAACCAGGACAGTCTGGGAAAAAATCACCAAGAAATTACCATCAACAGATCACTTGCAATAGCAGAGGAAACAACAGACTGGACCATTGTTACACCACCATCAATAATGCCTACCGTGCTATTCCACGCCCTCACTTCGGGAAGTCTGATCACCTGGCTGTACTTGTAATCCCTGAGTATAGGAAGGGACTGAAGACTGCAGCGCCTGCAATGCAGACCAAGAAGGTACGGACAAGGGAGGCGCAGGAGCGCCTACAGGACTGCTTTGAATCGGTGGACTGGACTGTATTCAGGAATTCATCTTCAAATCTGGATGAGTATGCTGCAGTTGTTACCAGCTTCATTAAAACCTGTGTGGATGAGTGTGTGCCCACAAAGACTTACTGTACATTCCCAAATCAAAGGCCGTGGATGAACCAGAGGGTATGTCTCTGCTGAAGTCTAGATCTGTAGCATTTAAATCTGGCGACCTGGGTGTGTACCGGAAAACCAGGTAAAAATTGCGGAGGACGAAGCGACAATTTCAAACGAGGTTGGAGGCAACATCGGATGTACAACTCTGGCAGGTTTGCAAGACATTGCATCCTACAGAGCAAAACCCAACAGTATGAATGGCAGCGATGTTTCACTACCAGATATACCCAACGCCTTCTATGGGCGCCTTGAAAGGGAGAATATAACTGCTGCGCCCGGTGCCGCTGTGATCTCCGTCTCAGAGGCCGATGTTAGTCTGTCTTTAAAGACAGTGAATCCTTTCAAGGTGAAAGGTTCAGTGGAATTCCTGGTCAGGCTCTGAAAACCTATGACAACCAACTGGCGGGACTATTCAAGGATATTTTCAACCCCTCCCCGCTACAGGCGGAATTTCCTACTACTTCAAAAGAAAATCAACAATTATACCACTGCCTAGGAAGATTAATGAGAGCTGCCTTAATGGCTGTCTCCCGGTAGCACTCACATCGACAGTGATGAAATGCGTTGAGAGGTTTGTTATGACTAGAGTGAACTCCTGTCTCAACAAGCATCTGGATCCACTGCAAATTTCCTATCGCCACGACAGCGCAACGTCAGATGCAATGTTAGCGGATCTTCATACGGCTTCAGACCACCTGGACAATACAAATACCTATGCAGGATGCTGTCTGGTGACAATAGCTCAGCTTTCAACACCAGCATTCCCGCAATCCTGATTGAGAAGTCACAGAACATGGGCCTCTGTACCTCCGTCAGCAACTGGATCCTCGACTTCCCAACTGGAAGACCACAGTCTGTGCAGATTTTTGATAACATCTCCTCCACGCTGATGATTGACACTGGTGCACCTCGGGGCTGTGGGCTTAGCCCACTGCTCTACTGTCTGTACACCCATCACTATGCGGTTAGCCCACTGCTCTACTGTCTGTACACCCATGACCGTATGGCTAGGCATTGCTCATCTGTAAATTCACTGTAAATACAACCATTGTTGGTAGAATATGATATGGAGACGAGAGGGCGCACAGGAACGAGATATAACAACTAGTGGAGTGATGTCTCAGCACCAACCTTGCCTTCAACGTCAGTAAGACGAAAGAGGTGATTGTGGGCTTCAGGAACAGTAAGGAAAAGGATCAGATACCGATCCTCATAGAGGGATCAGAAGTGGAGAGAGTGAGCTGTTTCAAGTCCCTGGGTGTCTGGATCTCTGAGGATCTAACCTGGTCCCAACGTATCAATGCAGCTATAAAGAAGGCAAGACAGCGACTATCCTTCATTTTTAGTTTGAAGTGATTTGATCTGTCAATAAAAAACACTCAAAAACTTCTGTAGATGGGAGAACGTCCTGTCAGGCTCTCTCCTTCTCTCTCTCTCTCCTTCTCTCCCTCCCTCTATCAGTCTCTCTCTCTCTCTCTCTCTCCCTTCTCTCCCTCCCTCTATCAGTCTCTCTCTGTCTCTCTCTCTCTCTCCTTCTCTCCCTCCCTCTGTAGTCTATCTGCCTGTCTGTCTGTCTGTCTGTCTCTCTCCTTCTCTCCCTCCCTCTATCAGTCTCTCTCTCTCTCTCATTCTGCTGTCTCTTTCACTCTGCCTCTCTCACTCTCTCCCTTTCTCTTTCTCTCCTCCCCCCCTTTGTCTGTCTGCCTGTGTCTCTCTCCCTCTCTTCCCCTCTCGCTATCTCTCTCTCCCTCTCACTCTCTCAGCCAAATATTTATGCCACCCTGATTTTCATTCAGAATATATGAAAAGTAAGCTTTTGAAACAAATACCTGTTTTATTTAAAGAAACTTAATGAGAGAATCTGCACATTTTATTTTAACCTTAACTTCAAATTTTACTCTGACTCAGTTTTTGCTAACTCTACTGAATATTTTACTAAACAAATTATGAACACATAAAACTTCATTGCTCGAAATTATTTGACAACACCTCCACACCTGCTACGCAGCTGCTGTGCAGAAAGGGTTAACTGCGTCTGTCATTTCATTAGATGCCAATATCGTCATTTCCACGGAGGGTTTCGGCGTCACAAGGGAGTTCCCCTCTTCTATTAATAAGCATCGGAATCACTGAGTTCTCACCGAGCAGCCGCTCCGGCGCTCACAGCGGTTCACCGATCCACACAGCGGGACAGAGAGAGCACACTCTGCGGAAGGAAGGTTTGCTGGTTCCGTAATGGATCAGAGTCCGGGAACAGCAGCGTGGAATGTGAAAGAAACTCGGAACAATGTCTTCTGGGCTGCTCAATTTATCTTTGCGAAATATGAATGGTTGACCTTGGATCTTCGAATCACGCACGCATTAAAAGTCATTCAAGTGATTTACTACCCTTGTCTCGCTATCATTGTCCTTCCCGGTGAGTGTTTCTCCAAAACTCAACTATACAACAATATTTAACTGCTTTCTAATATTTATCACCCATTTGAAATTACTGCTGCTGTCGCACACTCCAGGTAAGAAATCCCCAAAGGTTCAAATTCTGCAACGGTTCTGTTTACTGTGGTTCTTGTAAATCTGCGGGTGTAATGGCCATTGATCCAATCGGTAAACTCCGTTCAATCGTTGCTCACATCAGTTCATAAACGAGGTTCTGATATTTTGCCTCTGGAAGCGTTGCTTTCTTTCAGTCGCTCCATCCCCTGTTCGAAAATACCGGCTTTTGAATCAAGTTGCTTCCTCTCCTTGTGTTTGCAACGGAATTCAATCTGACTTCCAGGTGCGGATTATCCTCGCAGACAACCGGTCTGATGATGTACCAGCCGCCAACGTCACCGCGCACCCAGCCCCGCCCAGCTCCGTACGTGCTGCTACGTCATCGAACAGAACATCCCGCCTTCCCACTTCTCCCAGAACCGACTGTCTACTCTAAACTCCCGGGCTGTCCAGGGAATCCGTGATCCTTTCCTCACGGTTCACCACTGGCATTCGTCCCGCTGCAGCTCCATCTCCGCATTACCGGAGTTTGTGAGCAAATGTCTGAATTGTTTCACCTCTGTCCTTTCCTGTGGTAATTCACGTAATTTAAAACAACCCTTCATTCGCTTTTCAAATGTCACTCTGAGGCTTTCTCAGAATTGGGTTATAATAATGATAAAGAGAGACGGCTCATTATCTGTCTTCTCCTGAGAGAAGTTACCTTATGGTGACTATAATCCCGACTCTCTCATTCTCTAGTCGTTTCAAACAATGTTCATCTGAATAACATTGTGCGCCAGAAAATGTAGTTGTCTGTATACAATACAGTTCGAAGTGCAGAATTTTTCCTTGAATTCAATTGGCATTTTATTCAAAATAAAAAAAAAAGGAAAGGGATCTCATTTTTACTATAGTATCGTTAAAATATTCTCACATTCATTCGCTCTCCTCTGACGATCTGCCTCCAATCGATATCTGTATCAGATTTGATTCTATGCTGGAACTCAGCAATTATAAAATGCCATTGTCCTTTCTGTTGAAAATTACGTTCACCAGCAATGTTTATGTGTGTAGCTTGAAATTCCAGCATCTGCAGATTTCCTCGTGTTTGTCCTCTGTGTGTGTGTTTTATCTTTGAAATTTTGACCCGCGAAAATTGATTGTGATCTCAGTAATTTAGATTAGTCCTGGCACAAAACTCATTCCATTGAAATTCAAAAAAACCCCAGCTGATGATTTTATTATCGTCGCCGTTTACATTTGACTGTCAACTCTGTCGGTGCTCTGAAGCGACAAAAACTAAACAAAAAATCTGCGCACTGAACGATTACTAACAGGCCATGAAATTCTGACAGTGATGCATTGCTTTGGGGATAAAAGAGGGTCGTTATTGCGGGGAAGTAAATTTTTACCACGAATCAAATTAAATGCAAAGGAATGCAGGAAAATCTCTTTAATAAGGGCAGGAGTATCTGAAGGGGCTAAAGAACCGTGGAAGAAAAATTCCAAAGGAATATCATTTGCCCAGTTAACTTTCGGCTTGTGAACGTAACATCGGCTGCAGCAAAATCTGGTCTCCCGCTGAATGTGTCAGAGAGTCGACCAGCTTCTCCGAGCTTTAGGGCAGCAGCTTCAAATTGGTTAATGGGTTGTGTGAAACTTGGATGGATTCCGCTGTTCGGAATCACTCGCACATCGAGCGAATTCACCGGAGCTACTGCTAACAGACCAGTGACAGTACTTTATATAGAGCGAAGATGCCCGAGACCTCTCCACAGAACCGTGGTAATTGTATGTATTCCACTGTACTGCTGCCACAAAAAAAAAGGAACTGTTTTCTTGACTTCAGATGGTGACGTTAAATCTGATTCTGATATGGGTGTCGGTTGGCGACTGAGAGTGGGAAGGGGTCAGGGTGAGAGAATCGTAGTTGGGAAAAGTGGGAGGGAGAGGGGAGGGAGCGGGAAGCACCGGGGAGATATTCTGTAATTGACAATAAATTTCAACATCGATTTTTTCCGCCAGATTTGCAACCTGGTTCTCCGCTCTACGTTGACAATACGGTATTGTGCAAAACGCATAGACTACCTAACTAAATATATGTTTGCCAAAGACTTTTGCAGAGTAGTGCATAATGATGAGAGGAGGGTGTCTGCCCTTGATCTAAGCAGTTATTCTTGCCGAAATTTATCTAATTGATTGTAAGTTTCTGTACAGCTCGTATTTGAAGTTCCATTTACATCTTTCCCTTCAACATATACAAAGTTACCAATTATCAGTAATCGTTATCTGTTATTCACTGCTGTTTCCTGTGTGATATCGGCCCGCAAATATTTCACTGACTTCACTAACGATTTGATTCTAATAATTGATTTTCTTGATAGACTTCCCGAGGAGCATTTATTTACTCATGTGACTAGACACAAAAAAACAAATCCGATAAATTGTATGATAATGTAGAACGCTTCCGGATGTGTCGCCACAATTTTTTTTATCCCCCTCGCAGTGAACCTGGTGACCATTTTAATCTTGTCCAGAGGAAAGTGCGGTCTCTCCAGAGTTGTCACTCGCTACCTGGTTGCCATGGCAGCGGCGGATCTTATGGTCGTTGTCCTGGACCTGATACTGAGCGAGATTCCGTATACTTACGTGCCAATGGAACTGACCTTCTGGGCTGCGGATACACCAGTGTGTAAAATCCACGCCGTCCTGCTTTACACCGCCACCGATTGTTCGGTCTGGTTCACCGTCACTTTCACCTTTGACCGGTTTGTGGCCATTTGTTGGCAGAAGCTAAAAACAAATATTGCACTGGGAAAACTGCGGCTGTGATTCTGGGGATGGTGACTGTGATCAGCTGTTTAAGAAACATTTACTGGTATTTTAGGTTCTCTGGGCGTTATGCATTCATAATTGTTCCATTTATGTGTAGGAGAAGCGCGCGTTATGTGTCTTTATCTGTCGCAATACCAATAGAATTATTTAATTACCTTCTCACCCCTGTAATCCCATTCCTGCTGGTTCTCCTGACGAATGGATTCACCGTCCGGCATGTTCTAGTCACCAGCAGGGGGCGCAGGAGACTCCGGCGTGCTGACAAGGGACAGGGTGACAGGGACCCGCAGATGGAGAGCCGCAGGAAATCCCTCGTTTTACTGCTGATCATCTCTGGCAATTTCGTCCTGCTGTGGACACCGTTCACTGTGTATTCTGCGTGGAACCTGCTGTCTGCTTCCTCTGCCGTGACGGTGCCTCCTGATTCACTGCGAGAACTGGGCTCGATGCTGCTGCACAAACACGGCTCTTTACGCCGTCACCCAGACCAAGTTCAGCGAGCAACTGAAGGACGCGATAAAACATCCCCTGGCTCTCGTTGCTGCGAGGATGTCATGAATTAGTGATGTTTCCCTGCCTGGCCAAATCAATTAACCACTCATTGCAGGCAAACTCTGCACCAATGGAGCCCGGCGTTGTCCTTGTTCATCTCATTCCTCGCCAGTTTTCCCATCGCGCATGATTCCTCACTCTGACTCACTGACGATCATTTCAATCGATTTATTTTCCTGCATTCACCACTTGAGATCCACCTCTCTTCCCCAGTGGAGCGACCTACGTTCTGTTAGTGTAGATCAGCGCCATCGTTGTGACCCACATTTCTGCCGTCAAAGTCCCTGTGTTCGTTTTAAAAATCTTTATTAATCATTATTAAAGATCGACACAAAGTACATTAAGGTAATCAAGTCAATATATTAATATGTACAACGAAAAATTAAATTACCAAATAATTGGTTAACAAAATTAAGCATTATATCAACAATAATAATAAAATATAAAGTATTACAAATATTTTTTTTTAAAAAAAGGAAGAAAGAAAAGCTACTAACTAAAAAAAAACATTAGGAGCACAACCTAGGAGCTCTACGTCATACGAGCTTCCATAAAGAAAACTATCAATCCGCCAACTGAAATCCATTCAAACAAAATTTGGAATGAAACTCAAGTCAGATGATAGTAGCGAGCAAATGAACCTGATCTTTTCTCAAAATCAAAGCGAGGCTCAAAAGTTCGACTTCCAATTTTCTCCAAATTCAGACATAGCATCACCTGTGAGATCCATTGCATCAAGGTGGGAGCAGAAGCATCTTTCCATTTCAACAGAACAGCCCTTCTGGCCAATAATGTAACGCATGCAATTACATGCTGGTCTGAGAAAGAAATACCATGAATATGTTGAGGAATCAGACCAAATAAACTGTCAACTTATTAGGTTGTAAATTAATTTTTAAAACTTTAGAAATTGTAGAGAAAATAGATTTCCAAGAATGATTCAAAACAGAACACGACCAAAACATATGTGTCAATGTAGCTGTCTCGGTTTTATATCTATCACGCTGATTATCAACATTAGAAAACTCCTTTGTCAAATAGTAACAATGTACAATTTTAAATTGAACTAAAGAGTGACAGGCACAGACCGAAGAAGAATTAACCAATTTCAAGATTCGCAACCAGTCCTCTGTTATCAAGGTCATGTTAAGTTCGCTCTCCCAATCTTGCTTAATTTTAACTGAAGGATAATTATGCTGTTGTAACAATAAATTATAATTTTTCCCAATAAAACCTTTCACGAAAGGTTTCATTTTTAAAATACGTAATATCTAACAGGTCAGAATCCTGTATATATGGAAAGTTACTTAAATATTTTTGTAAGAAGTGTCTGACCTGAAAATATTGCAAGAAATGTGAATACGAGAGAGTATTTAGTTACTACTTCCTCAAAAGACATCAGAGGATCAGGACCACAGAGCGTCGTGGGAGCTGAATTCTGAAGGAAGGCTGTTTTGTTTAAAAAAGCTTCTTCGAGTGCAAGAAGGACGGGACTGCGCAGGCGCGTGACGTAACAGGACAGAGCGGAGAGTTTGAAAAGGAGACCAGCCTATACAGCGGGCAGCGTAGTGAGTGGGAGCAGAGTGTAGGGCTTTGGCTTCAATGGGCTTCGGCGGTAAACGGGAAGAAGCGAGAGCGAAGCACAAACTCTCCCCCCACCCGCCCCCTTGGCGAATCGGCCCGGACAGACAGGAACAGCGGGGCTCTCACAGCTAACGATACGAGTCAACGGTTTAAAAACGTTCGTCTGTTTGGCGAGGTAAGTAGGTGATGTTACGTACCCCGTAACTGGGTTGCCAAACCAGCAGAAATGGATCACTCAGTTGGAGTCTGGAGTACCAGAACTAAGAAAGTTTTATTAAAGAAACAAGCAACACAGTAATCGAAAGGATAATAAATACAACAATTCAACAATGATAACCACACATGTGCACAGAATTAAGATAACAGCATCAATCAAGCTCTATCGTTGTCTAGGGGTAAATGACCAATTTCAAAATGACTCAAAGTTCAGTCCAGTTAGTAGTTCAGTTCGCAGTAATCTTTGCCATGGCGATGGACAAGGTGGGGGAAGAGAGACAGAGAGAACAGGAACAACTCATCATTCAGCACAGCTTCACTCACAGACCAGCAAGATGGCTCACAGACCAGCGAGATGGCTCACAAACAGCTTTTTTTTGGGCGGGTTCTTGGTGATGTCACCTGAGGTCACCGACTGTGACCCCTCCTCCAGATGCGGCCGATCCTCTGCAGTGAACCCGGCACCCAGGCAAGGGCGGACACACACCGGGTTCCCGCTGATCGTACCTTTCCACCCTGGTCGTTGTCTGATACTTCTCACCCACTCGTGAGAAGCGTACCGCTTCCAGGATCTCGTTACCTCGGGTGGCGTGTGTGTCTGTCTTAGCGAACCTGTCCCTTTTTATCCCCCTGCTGGGGTATCGCCTGTCCACCACTTCAAACAGTTCAGGGTTCAAAGGGGGAGCCGCTCCAGACAGCTCCCTCTCCCACGTCCCTCCATTACACATCTCCAGACGCTGCTCCATTGTTCCTTATCTCTCCTTCCCCTGAGGGCAGGTGGCAGACCAACTGCTGATGCCACTGATGCTAGCCCAGGCCAGCAAACATCTTAATTTTATGTGTATTCTCGTAACACTTCCCCCCTTTAAGGATTTTTACCGGGAGGTAAAAATTACAAACATGACTACATTATCTGATACATACACAATATACATCTTTAACAGTTATTTAGCTAATACAGAGAATTTGAAGCTGTCAACACCTTGACAGACAGTCATCACATTTTCTGTTCCTTTTACACGTGTTATTAATAATCCCTTAGACCAGGCTCCAACTCAGCAAACTTCATAGTGGCCAAAAACACTGATGAATTGCGACCAATGTAACCTCTCATTTGGTTTTGCCCCGGACCACAACAGCAAGGGTCGTCCCATTCCTACTCAATTTTCTCTCGCAAGGGCTTAGTAGGAGGGGGACGGGTATTGACCGCAGAGTTATTGCAAAACTTCCTGCAGTACCCCACCATCTCCAAGAGCCTTCCGAGGGCCCTCTTGTCTGTCGGGGTTGGGAGGTCAGCGATAGCCTGCACTGCAGCTTGCATCACTGCCAGCTGCCCCTGTGTCACCACAATTCCCAGGTAGGTGACCCTTGTGTGGCCGAATTCATTTTTTTCAAGGTTCACTATCAAACTGGCTTCAGACAGCCGTATTAAATTGCCAATACACACCTCTGTGGTCATCAGCCCTTTAGTCACTGAATTACTCGAAAAATATGGGTGTTGTTTACTTGGCCGCCCTATTGTAACCACAATCACCCAACGTCCCAGTTCTTTGCATTTCCTCGGGACAATCAAACACATGGGTGCGAGTCGTTTAATTACTCCTTCGGGGATTAAGGGAGAGACCTTATCAGTAGACCTGGCCAAAACAATAGCCTTCTCCCATCTGACCGATCCCATCCTAATCTTTTCAAAATGGTTTTTTTCTCTTATCAAGGGGCCCCTAGCTTCATTGATTTCCACGCTAACACCGACTAGGTTTGTTAGCATATCAAAAGCCGGTGACCGTCTCAGTTCGCGTCGGTCATGATCAATAACATTTTTCCCCCTGGGCAGCCGGTAACTCTCTTTCATGATTCCACCAACTGTTTCCTCCAGCACCGCAAAATGTCCACCGGGGGGTACCTCGTGGACCATGTTAAAAACCTCATCCCCGTAACTCTTTTGCACCACCCCCCACTCCTCATCTGCGGATGCTGTACTTGATTTCCCTTTCTTCCTTAGCACTTCCTCATCCGCACAATAGCTTGTCAAGGCTGTGTCAGAGAGAGCGGTCTCGGCCAAAACCATCAGCCCCTCGTCTCGCTCCTGCGTCTGCACAAATTCTTTCCTGGCTACTGCTACGTCCGTCCCAGCTCCCCCACTACCTCTTATCTCACTACACCCTGTCTCATACAAGGTTGGCAGAAATGTTTCAGCCAAATTCACCATCGCGGGCGGGGCCTCCATGCTGGCAGGCTGACCCGTCAATCTCACGACTGGGAACACGATCCCTCCGGCGATGTCATTACCGAGCAAGACTTCCACGTCTTTCATCGGTAATTCGGACCTCACCCCGATCGTGACTAGTCCAGAGACCAGGTTGCTCTGTAAATGTATCTGGTGCAAAGGGACTGACTCTGTCCCTTCCCCAACACCTTTGACCTTGACCTCCCCAGTCTGGGTCTCTGAGCTAAACTCTAATACACTCTTCAGTATTAGTGACTGACACGCTCCCGTGTCTCTCCAGATCAGCACTGGAACTGGTTTTAACCTCTTTTTCATTGACACCAGTCCGGCCGAGATAAACCTCTCGCGCCCTTCCTGGACTTTTTCAGACCTGTCCTTCCCTAGCGGTTCGCTTAACAGCTCGATACAGCCATTCAAAATTTCCGCTTTTCCTTTCCCCGTCTCCTTCCTTGGGGCAAAGCACCTGGACGCAAAGTGTCCGACTTTCCCACAATTATAACAGACGACCCCAGGAGACTTCCTACCAGACTGCTCCCGGTCTACCTTATCCTTTTCACTAGTCCCCGGCTTACTTTCTGACTTTTCCGGCGGACTCTCCCCGCCGTCCTGACTACCCTTCTGGTAGCCTTTACTCGGGGCAACCTTCATTTTATGCGTCAACGCATACTCATCCGCTAACTTAGCAGTTGCGGCTAACGTGGCTGCCTCTTTCTCATCGAGGTAGGGTCTCATACCCTCAGGGACACAACCCTTAAACTGCTCAATCAGAATCAGTTGCAGCAGTCTGTCATAATCCCCCTCTACCCCTTTCGAGGCGCACCAACGCTCACAATATGTTTGCATCTCGCGAGCAAACTCCAAATACGTGCGGTCCCACCGCTTCCTCGCATTCCGGAACCTCTGCCGGTATGCCTCCGGGACCAACTCATAAATCCTGAGGATGGCCTCCTTCACCACCTCATACTTCTGGGCATCTTCCGCGGATAAAGCGGAGTAAGCTTGTTGGGCCTTCCCTTTCAGTACACTCTGAAGTAAAACAACCCACTTATCCCTCGGCCATTCCTGACTTATAGCCACCTTTTCGAAGTGGAGAAAGTACCGATCCACATCGGTATCGTCAAATGGGGGAACCAGCCTAACCTCCTGGGTCGCCCGGAACCCTCCACCTTGGTTCGGCACGAGCCCCTGCTCGGCCCTTATCTTTAACTTCTCCAGCTCAAATTCCCTTTCCCTCTGTTTCTCCTCTCTCTCCAACTGTCTGTCCCTCTCTCTCTCTTGCCTTTCTAACTCTCTCTCCTGCCTTTCTAACTGCTTCTCTTCGTGTTCTAACTGCCGTACCCGGAACTCGTGCTCGAGTCTCAGTTTTTCAAGCTGTACCTGTACCGCGTCTCCAGCAGGTTTTTCAATAGACACCTCCCCCAGGTCACCTTGGGGAAACACACCTTTAGATACATAGTGCTCTACAATAGCTCTGTGTATCTCCTCTCTCCTCATTGTCGACTTCACCTTAGCAAGATTCACCCGTTTGGCCACAGCTATCAATTCCGATTTCCTGGCATCCTCTAATGCCTCCAAGGTCGGCGCCTTTATAAATTCCTCAACCTCCATTTCTGCTGTTTGTCTTTTCTTTCTTTCGGGAATTTTAACCCAATCAATTTACTCCGTCCCAAATTTAGCGTTCAAAATCGCGGACGAGAACCCCACTTATGTTACGTACCCCGTAACTGGGTTGCCAAACCAGCAGAAATGGATCACTCAGTTGGAGTCTGGAGTACCAGAACTAAGAAAGTTTTATTAAAGAAACAAGCAACGCAGTAATCGAAAGGATAATAAATACAACAATTCAACAATGATAACCACACATGTGCACAGAATTAAGATAACAGCATCAATCAAGCTCTATCGTTGTCTAGGGGTAAATGACCAATTTCAAAATGACTCAAAGTTCAGTCCAGTTAGTAGTTCAGTTCGCAGTAATCTTTGCCATGGCGATGGACAAGGTGGGGGAAGAGAGACAGAGAGAACAGGAACAACTCATCATTCAGCACAGCTTCACTCACAGACCAGCAAGATGGCTCACAGACCAGCGAGATGGCTCACAAACAGCTTTTTTTTGGGCGGGTTCTTGGTGATGTCACCTGAGGTCACCGACTGTGACCCCTCCTCCAGATGCGGTCGATCCTCTGCAGTGAACCCGGCACCCAGGCAAGGGCGGACACACACCGGGTTCCCGCTGATCGTACCTTTCCACCCTGGTCGTTGTCTGATACTTCTCACCCACTCGTGAGAAGCGTACCGCTTCCAGGATCTCGTTACCTCGGGTGGCGTGTGTGTCTATCTTAGCGAACCTGTCCCTTTTTATCCCCCTGCTGGGGTATCGCCTGTCCACCACTTCAAACAGTTCAGGGTTCAAAGGGGGAGCCGCTCCAGACAGCTCCCTCTCCCACGTCCCTCCATTACACATCTCCAGACGCTGCTCCATTGTTCCTTATCTCTCCTTCCCCTGAGGGCAGGTGGCAGACCAACTGCTGATGCCACTGATGCTAGCCCAGGCCAGCAAACATCTTAATTTTATGTGTATTCTCGTAACAGTGAGTAGACTTATTTTTCCTGTTTCATTCCTGTAGAATTAGATAGCATGCCTGCAGGGTTAGTACATGTTCAGGATGTCAGAATTGGGAATCCTGGGAGACCTCCAGCCTCCCTGATGGCCACATCTGCGCCAGGTGCACCGAGTTGCAGCTCCTCAGAGACCGTGTTAGGGATCTGCAGCTTCAGCTTGATGACCTACTGCTTATCAGGGAAAGTGAAGAGGTGATAGACAGGAGCTACAGGGAGGTAGTCATCCGTAGGCTACAGGGGTCAGAAAACTGGGTCACTGTGAAGGGAGGGAAGGGAAATGCCCGGATAGTGGAGAGCACACCTGTGGCTGCCCCCCTCCACAACAAATATCTTGTTCTGAATGCTGTTGAGGGGGATGACCTGACAGGGGACGCCCACGGTGACCGGGTCTCTGGCACTGAGCCTGGCGCTGTTGTGCAGGAGAGAAGGAGGGAGAAGAGAAATGCGGTAGTCGTAGGGGATTCCACAGTCAGGGGAACGGACAGGAGATTCTGTGAGCCTGACAGAGATACCCGCGTGGTGTGTTGCCTCCCAGGTGCCAGGGTACGGGATGTCTCGGATCGGGTCCAGAATATTCTCAAGGAGGAGGGCGAGCAGCCAGTTGTCTTGGTACATGTTGGTACCAATGACATAGATAGGACAAAGGAGGAGGTCCTGAAGAGAGATTTCTGGGAGTTAGGAAGGAAGCTGAGAAGCAGGACCTCCAGGGTAGTAATCTCGGGATTGCTACCTGTGCCACGTGCTAGCGAGGGCAAGAATAGTAGGATCAGGCAGATGAATGCCTGGCTGAGAGACTGGTGTAGGGGGCAGGGCTTCAGATTCTTGGATAATTGGGATCTCTTCTGGGGGAAGTATGACCTGTTCAAAAAGGATAGGTTACACCTGAACCCGAAGGGGACCAATATCCTGGCGGGAAAGATTAATGGAGCTGTTAGGGAGGGTTTACACTAATTTGGCAGGGAGATGGGAACCGAAATGATAGAGCAGAGGAAGGGGAAAACAGAAATAAACCTAAGATAGTGAGCAGTAAAGATGTCAGGAAAGACAGGCAGGTGATGGGGTGAATTTGCCGCCATTGGGATGAGTTGCGGTGCAATAAAGTTGCAGTGAAATCAAAGAAAAAAGTATCAAATACTGGTCTTAAGGTGTTGTACTTAAATGCACGCAGCATAAGAAATAAGGTGGATGATCTTGTTGTACAGCTACATATTGGCAAGTATGATATTGTGGCCATCACTGAGACCTGGCTAAAGGATGCATGTCTCTGGGAGCTGAACGTCCAAGGATACACGGTGTATCGGAAGGATAGGAAAGAAGGCAGAGGAGGAGGCGTGGCTTTATTGGTAAGAAATGATATTAAATCATTAGAAAGAGGTGATCTCAGCTAGAAAGGTGCAGAGTCTTTATGGGTTGAGATAAGAAATTGCAGGGGTAAAAGGACCCTGATGGCAGTTATTTATAGGCCTTCAAATAGCTGCAGAGATGTGGACTACAAATTACAACAGGAAATAGAAAAGGCTTGTCAGAAGGCACTGTTATGGTAATTGTGGGGGATTTTCACATGCGGGTGGATTGGGAAAATCAGGTCAGCACTGGATCTCAAGAGAGAGAATTTGTAGAATGTCTGCGAGATGGCTTTTTATAACAGCTTGTTGTTGAGTCCGCTAGGGGATCGGCTGTACTGGATTGGGTATTGTCTAATGAACCGGAGGTGATTGGAGAGATTGAGGTGAAGGAACCCTTAGGAGACAGTGATCATAACATGATTGAGTTCACTGTGAAATTTGAAAAAGATAAGCCGAAATCTGATGTGTCGTTATTTCAGTGGAGTAAAGGAAATTACAGTGGCTTTAGAGAGGAACTGGCCAAAGTTGACTGGAAAGGGACACTAGCGGGAAAGACGGCAGAGCAGCAGTGGTTGGAGTTTATGTGAGAAGTGAGGAAGGTGCAAGACAGGTATATTCCAAAAAAGAAGACGTTTTGGAATGGGAAAAAGATCCAACCGTGTTTGACAAGAGAAGTCAAAGCCAAAGTTAAAGCAAAGGAGAGGGCATACAAAGAAGTAAAAATTAGTGGGAAGACAGAAGATTGGGAAGTTTTTAAAAGCTTACAAAAGGAAACTAAGAAGGTCATTAAAGAGGGGAAACATTAACTATGAAAGGAAGCTAGCAAATAATATCAAAGGGGATACTAAAAGCTTTTTCAAGTATATAAAGAGTAAAAGACAGGTGAGAGTAGATATAGGACCGATAGAAAATGATGCTGGAGAAATTGTAATGGGTGATAAGGAGATGGCAGAGGAGCTGAACGGGTATTTTGCATCAATCTTCACTGAGGAAGACTTCAGCAGTATACCAGACACACAAGGGTGGCAAGGAAGAGAAGTGTGCGCAGTCACAATTACGACAGAGAGAGTACTCAGGAAGCTGAATAGTCTAAAGGTAGATAAATCTCCCGGACCAGATGGAATGCACCCTCGTGTTCTGAAGGAAGTAGCTGTGGAGATTGCGGAGGCATTAGCGATGATCTTTCAAAAGTCGATAGATTCTGGCATGGTTCCGGAGGACTGGAAGATTGCAAGTGTCACTCGGCTATTTAAGAAGGGGGCAAGGAAGCAAAAAGGAAATTATAGACCTGTTAGCTTGACATCGGTGGTTGGGAAGTTGTTACAGTCGATTGTCAATATGAGGTTACAGAGTACCTGGAGGCATATGACAAGATAGGCAGAACTCAGCATGGATTCCTGAAAGGAAAATCCTGCCTGACAAACATATTACAATTTTTTGAGGAAATTACAAGTAGGCTAGACAAGGGAGATGCAGTGGTTGTTGTATATTTGGATTTTCAGAAGGCCTTTAACAAGGTGCCACACATGAGGCTACTTAACAAGATAAGAGCCCATGGAATTACGGGAAAGTTACATACGTGGATAGAGCGTTGGCAGATTGGCAGGAAACAGAGAGTAGGAATAAAGGGATCCTATTCTCGTTGGCTGCCGGTTACCAGTGGTGTTCCACAGGGGTCCGTGTTGGGGCCGCTTCTTTTTACATTGTACATCAACGATTTGGGTTATGGAATAGATGGCTTTGTGGCTCAGTTTGCTGACAATATAAAGATAGGTGGAGGGGCCGGTAGTGCCGAGGAAACGGAGCGTCTGCAGAGAGATTTGGATAGATTGGAAGAATGGACAAAGAAGTGGCAAATGAAATACAATGTTGGAAAGTGTATGGTTATGCACATTGGCAGGAGAAATAAACGGACAGACTATTATTTAAATAGGGAAAGAATTCAAAGTTCTGAGCTACAACGGGACTTGGGAGTCCTCGTACAGGATACCCTTAAGGTCAACCTCTAGGTTGAGTCGGTAGTGAAGAAGGCGAATGCAATGTTGGCATTCATTTCTAGACAATAGAGTATAGGAGCAGGGATGTGATGTTGAGGCTCTATAAGGCGCTGGTGAGATCTCACTTGGAGTACTGTGGGCAGTTTTGGTCTCCTTTTTTTAAAAAAAGGATGTTCTGACGTTGGAGAGGGTACAGAGAAGATTCACTGGAATGATTCCGGGAATGAGAGGGTTAACATATGAGGAACGTTCATCCGCTCTTGGACTGTATTCCTTGGAGTTTAGAAGAATGAGGGGAGACCTCATAGAAACATTTCGAATGTTAAAAGGCATGGACAGAGTGGATGTGGCAAAGTTGTTTCCCATGATGGGGGAGTCTAGTACGAGAGGGCATGACTTAAGGATTGAAGGGCGCCCATTCAGAACAGAAATGCGAAGAAATTTCTTTAGTCAGAGGGTGGTGAATCTATGGAATTTGTTGCCACGGGCAGCAGTGGAGGCCAGGTCATTGGGCTTATTAAGGCACAGATTGATAGGTATCTGAGTAGCCAGTGCATCACAGGTTATGGTGAGAAGGCGGGGGAGTGCGACTAAATGGGAGAATGGATCAGCTCATGATAAAATGGCGCAGCAGACTCGATGGACCGAATGGCCGACTTCTGCTCCTTTGTCTTATGGTCTTATGACCCCAACAGACTCACAAGTGAAGTGTTTCCTCACCTGGAAGGACTGTTTGCGGCCCTGAATGGTGGCAAGAGAGGAGGTGTAGGGACAGGTGCAGCAGTTACGCTTACAGGGATAAGTGCCGGGTGGGACATCCGTGGGGAGGGACGTGTGGACCAGGAAGTCGCGGAGGGACCGACCCCTGCGGAAAGCGGAGAAGGGTGGAGAGGGAAAGATGTGCTTAGTGGTGGGGTCCTGTTGAAGGTGGCGGAAGTTGCGGAGGATAATGTGCTGGATCCGGAGGCTGGTGAGGTGGTAGGTGAGGACAAGGGGAACTCTGTCCCTGCTGTGGTGGCGGGAGGATGGGGTGATGGCCGAAATTCGGGAAATGGAGGAGATGCGGGTGAGGGCATCATTGATGACGGCAGAAGGGAAACCACGATCCTTAAAGAAAGATGACATTTGAGATGTCCTGGAATGGAAAGCCTTATCCTGGGAGCCGATGTGGCAGAGACGGAGGAACTGAGAACAGGGAATGGCATTTTTGCATGTGGCGGGGTGGGAAGAGGTATAGTTGAGGTAGTTATGAGAGTCAGTGGGCTTGTAGAAGATGTCAGTGGACAGTCTGTCTCCAGAGATGGAGACCGAGAAATCGAGAAAGGGGAGAGAAGTGTCCGAGATGGACCAAGTGAATCTGAGGGCTGGGTGGAAGTTTGAAGTAAAGTCGATGGTAATTTACGTATTTATTTTCTTGCTTTATATATTATCATGTATTACATTGAGCTGTTGCTGCTAAGTTAACAGATCTCACGACACATACCGGCGATAATAAACCTGCTTAGTGTTCTGATTCTCATATTCCCTCACAGTTCTCCATCTTCGACCGATAGTCTAAACCGTCGCTCCAATTTTTCCATATAACAGAAAGCCGGCGCTGTTACCATTCAATGTTGAAGTTTCACTGTTAATTAGCAAAAAATATTAGTGTATATTATAAAGCTTAGCACTGATTTACCGAGCAAAAGCGAAATTTAAAGTTACAGGTTAGCTCTACTAAAGACGATGACCAATCCGAAAACCAGTCTTCTTCATATGAATAAATGACACACGACTGCCGCCTCTCGGAGTAGTTGGAGTAACACTTGTTCTATTTGTCCAACGAGTTTATGAGTGGCGGGCACGTTCTCTTTCATCCATTTGAATTCAGCCGACCGGAGGCACATACAAGTGCAGAGGAAATGGATCAGCTGCAGGAACTTCCTTCTTCAATTTTCACACTGCGGAACATTAACATCTATAAGTCCACGTTGACCGTCGGATTCACGAAATATGGCGGAAATGCTCCTTGCATCATTCCGTTAGCACACCTGAGCATTGGAGAATGCATTCCCAACTCAAAATGTTTTTTTTTTTGGAAATTTGAATTCAATTAAATAGAATAAAATTCCCCTTCTAATTAGTTTGGGAAGTTATTTCCAAAAGGACATTTGAAGTTCACTGGGGAACTTCGGAAGTGTCAGTCACTGGTCCAGCCTTTTCCAGGTGAAAAATAACTTGACGACTTTCAATGCTTACTAATATGAAGAGGCATTTTCTATTACTACTTGTGATTATTGTCGACCTTGTCAGCGATTCCGCAAACTGTAATGTGGGAAATAGATTAAGGGGTGAAACAGTAGCATTGAAGAACAAGGAGCAGGAAACGTAACGGCGGGAGAGCTAACGACTCCGGAAAATCTAGATTTAAGTTGCTTAAATTGCCTTCAATGCCGGATATGAGATCAGACATCTGTTGGTAATAATTATTTCAGGCAGCATTAACCGCGGAAAGAAACTCGAATAAAAGGGGTATAACTTTATTGGTATCACACTGACATTCCCCTAAATCCAGATAGTATCCCTGAAGAGGTTTTGCATTACCACTGACAGATCTTCTGCTCAAATGAACATTCTTCTCTAAATGACATTAAGCCCCATAGTGCCAGTATGTAGCGCCACGACAGATTCTGCCCCGCTCATTTTACCGGGTGATCGTGCAAGTGGATATACAAAACGAGCAGCGGGACAGCCAGACGCTTCCAGTGGCTTCATCACTTCAGAATTATTTCCCTCAGAAATACAAATGTGAGGCACGGTTTTTTTCGGTCAGAGACGGATTTCTTAGGCTGGAAACAAGTGCGGTAAACATTTGCCTACAGTTTAAGTAAGTAATCAAACGTTGATCGCAGCTAAAAGTAAAAATGAATTCCGGACTTCTTCGTTAACTTGTCAACGAAAACGGTGTATAAATTGGAGAATGATTGTGTGTTTATTCAGCCCCAACAGGAATATCACACAGAATGTCGCCTGACATTTTTTTGGAATTCAGCAGTTGAACAGGAGACCACAATAGATCATTTCACTTTTGAGCGGTACAGACTTTTAATATTTTGGAAACTAAATTCGCGGGGGAGAGAAGAACGACTTTCAGCTGCTCTCTGAACCTGTTTTGGGTCACACTGTATATGAATGTATTTGTGCAGCTGCTGAAATGCTGAATCACAGAACCCCAAACTGTCCCTGAAAGAGCGGAATAGATATTACCAGGTCTGTGTACAGGCATCGCCTGAGAATGGAGACCAGTGTGCTCGTCGCCCAACAGAGAAGGAAACCTGACGACAGGGTGGAAAACAGAATGATGGATTGTCTCGAGATTTCCATCTCCGGATCTCGCTGTTTCCCGAAATTTCCCCTTCCCTTGAACCCATTGCGACTCGACTCGCTGGCCAAATCTCTCTGACGGTCAGAACATTGAGGGTCAAAATGAGGAAGAAAGGAATCCCTTTCATCCTCGTTCTCCTGTCTTCTCCCCGTAACCTTTTATGCCCTGATTATTTTAGAAACTATTAACCACCTCCCTAAGTGTACCTAATGACATGGCCTGCATAACCGTCTGCGACAACAAATTCCCAGATTTACCGCCTCCTGACTGAAGAGAAGTTTCCCCATCGTTGTTCTACATGGACGTCCTTCAATTCCGAGGCTGCGCCCTCTAGTGGTAGACTCACCCCACTCTGCACATCGTGTTTATCCAGACCTTTCACTGTTCAATGGAAAACAATGCCATCTCCTCCCATTCTTCTAAGCTCAGCGAGTACAGGCCCAGAGCCATCAATTCGCGCTAATTGTTTACATCCCAGCTCCTTGGGACACATGGCACGGCAAGCGAAGACGGAGTTCGAAACTATTACAGTACAGCATTCCCGCAAAAATAGTCACAAATCTTGAAATTTATAAAACAAGAAGACAGCTTGTGTTACAGGCATAACAATGGCTCACCCTCAATGTAGGAATTAGGAAGATATAGATTTTTAAACTAGTGGAATACAAAAAGAATGTAAAGTCTAAAATTGAGTCCAATGTTTCTCATATCCGACAGTTTTACTGTAAAGGGGCCGTGCTGTAAAATAGCTGTAGCAATGGAAAACTAGTTTCTGGATGTAAATACCGTCAGGCCAATAGGGAAGATGTACTGATGTGTTGTCGAGTTACAGTGAAGCTCGCAGAAGCAATATTATGATCTCAATCACATTACGGGCGTCGTCTTGTGCTCAATATAGAAAGCGTTAGTCAGGCAGAACACGTGCAATAAATCTCCCAGCAACGTGCTCGTACAGTCGGCAAACCGGAACATTAACTGAAGAGAGAGAGAGAACTGAAGAAGAGAGAAAGGGAATGGATGCCGGGATCGGCAGACACGGCTCGATCATTCCAAAGATTCGTGTAATGCACACTTCAAAAATGGATCTACAGTACGCAGTTTGAATATCGGATTTTAGGTGTTATAATGTGCAAGGTAAATAACATTTCACAAAAAGGAAGTCGCCAGGCAACTTAATGTATGACAGGTAGATTCTTTCAAAGACAGAAAGCCAATGCAGACCCGTTGGGAACAATTGTTGTATTCATTGAAAACAGCAAAGCTTTCTGGAAGTTGAAATTGTTAATAAGTTTGTAGAGCAAGTGTAAGATTATTTTCGAAATTAGAAATTATTTGACCACTTCATCTGAGCGGTACAGACGTCTAAATATTTTGGAAACTAAAGTCGCGTGGGAGAGAGGAACACCTTTCAGCTGCTCTCTGAACCTGGTCTGGGTCATCCGTAAATAAATGTATTTGTGCAGCTGCTGAAATTCTGAATCACAGAACCATATAACAATTACAGCATGGAAACAGGCCATCTCCGCCCTTCTAGTCCGTGCCGAACTCTTACTCCCACCCCCTGTACTCAGCCCATAACTCTCTATTCTTTTCCTGTCCATATACCTGTCCAATTTTTCTTTAAATGACAATATCGAACCTGCCTCCAACGCTTCTACCGGAAGCTCGTTCCACACAGCCGCCACTCTCTAAGTAAAGATGCTCCCCCTCGTGTTACCCCTAAACTTTTGCCCCCTAACTCTCAACTAATGCCCTCTTGTTTGAACCTCCCCCACTCTCAATGGAAAAAGCCAATCCACGTCAACTCTATCTATTCCCCTCATAAATTTAAATACCTCTATCAAATTCCCCCTCAACCTTCTATGCTCCAAATAATGAAGACCCAACTTGTTCAACCTTTCTCTGTAACTTAGGTGCTGAAAGTCAGGTAACATTCTAGTAAATCTCTGTATTCTCTCTATTTTGTTGACATCTTTCCTATAATTCCGTGACCAGAACTGTAAACAATACTCCAAATTTGGCCTTACCAATGCCTTGACAAATTTTAACATTACTTCCCAACCTCCATACCTAATGCTCTGATTTATAAAGGCCAGCATACCAAAAGCTTTCTTCACCACCCTATCCACATGAGATTCCACCTTCAGGGAACTAGGCACCATTATTCCCAGATCCCTCTGTTCTACTGCATTCCTCAATGCCCTACCATTTACCATATATGTATCCCTAAAACTGTGCTTGTAAAAAGCCAAATAGACATCTCTAGGTCTGTGTAGAGGCATCGTATGAGAATTAAGTCCAGACTGGTTGTCGCCCAACAGAGAAGGAACTCGCCGACAGGGTGAAAAACAGAATGATGGGCTGTCTCCAGCTTTCCATTTCCCAATCTTGCTGTTTCCCGAAACTTCCCCATCCCCTGAGCCCCCTGAGGACTCTGCTCGCCGCCAAAATCTGTCTGATTGTCAGAGCATTGAGGGTCAAAATGAGAAAGAGAGGAAGTAACGGATTCAACAGACGGTCCACCCAATAAAACCCATCAAACGATTCCGAAAAAGGAAGGGTGGGTCTACCAAAACTGACCCACTTAACTCTCACGAAAACCTTTGCTGCTTCCATGTACAGGAAATAAAATGGGATATTTAAAAAAACAGAACACATGGGTACTGCGCCAATCACCAAATCAGCAATTTTGGGGTGCAGTATTTCGTTTTAAATTTAGTCCAGCAAATGGCCACAAAGCGGTCGCAAGTGAAAGTCACAGTAAACCAGACGGAACAGTCAACGGTCATGTGACACATGACGTAGTGGACAAGGCAGAACGGAGCGTTGTCCAGGACACTGTAAACTCTGTACGCTTCAGCCATTAGGCAAAACAGGACTTCGATAATCACCACCATTAGATCCGCCGCAGCCATCGCCACCAGGTAGCGCGTTACACATTTGGAGAGACCGCATTTTCCTCCGCACAGAATGATAATTGCCAAAAGGTTAACTGCAGTGAAACAAGCAAACAAACAAAAAGCAAAAAACAAGCAGTTAAAAAAAATCAAATCGCGTTTATTGAAGAAATACAAAGCGTATTTTGTCTGCTTGAAATAAATACGTGGTTCATCAATAATGGACTTTATCGCGAGGAGTAAGAATACAGCTGTGATTATGCAGAATATTTGAAACGCTGTCTAAACGCTTTACAGCCGCAATGATCAAATTATCTCTTCACGTTCACAGAATGCAGTAGCTAGGCAGAGCAGAGTTCAGGAATCATCGAGCACAGAAAAGAGTGGTTCGGCCCAGTATCTCTATGAAGACCGACATGGCCATCTGAGCTGGTTCCGTTCGTCCGTGTTGATTCACATCTCTCTAAACCACTCGCATTCATTAATCTGTCCAGTTGTCCTTTAAGTATTGTTAAAAACACTGCATCACCCCCTTCCTTTGTCAGTCTGCCCAGATACAGTCCGTACTCTGTGTTATAAAATGTCCCTCAAATTCCAACTACATCTCTGCCCTCTGAAATTAAACCTACTCCCTTTACTTAATATGCCACAACATCATGGAGAAAACGATACAGTGCACATTGACTGTGTCTGAACATCATCACGAATTGATGCACCTCTATAAAGTCATACGCCTCAGATCTGCTTTAGGAAATAAAACCCTATTCGACAGAACCGCTTCCGATAACTCAGAAACTACATGCTTTGCATCATCTTTGTAAATGCTCCCTGCACTCTATTCTGCTATTTCTATATAAAAAAAAGCGAACACAATCCAAGCGAGGGAGCTCTAAAGGGAGTGTCAACGTGATGGATGTTTTGACGGCGATTTATAGAACGGTAGCATCAACAAGCGAAGAGCCCGAAATTCTTTGGAAGAATTGCTAGGATATGTTCCTCATCAACCCGGGATCCGGCCACTTGCCCTGTTATCTGAAAGCCCGATTGCAAGGCCAGATTCTGAAACCACAATCTTCCACGACTGCTGAAGGCTGGTGTCTCGGAAATTATATTGGTAACTTTCATATTATCTTCTGTTGTAAAGTTAATAACCTGTAACATCTCTTGGGGAGTCGAATTTATGGCACGGTTTCGGAGTGAGAAAAACACTTTAATATCAGTGTTTTGTAGCTGGTTGTCCCTTATGTGACTGATGTCATAACCACACTAATTGCCTCGGTGGAATTACTCTGAATTGCATATAACTCTGTAAAACCGATCACCGGTCCATATGAGCAGTTGGAAAGTTCCGTGCAACTGAACGCTGCTTCTGACGGAGTATGGGATATGCAGCGATTTACTACATCGCAGCCATTTTCTATCCTGCAATTGTAGCGATCGGTGTCCCTGGTAAGATACTGGAGCTGGTTACTATATGTACGGTGCTGTCGTCTTGCTTTTGTTCCGCTGCTCTCTTTGAATTTTTACTGAGCACAAACGCTACCGTCAGTTTCAGTTTCCATATTTTTCCAATATGATGATTTTTTTTTCTCTTTTGTCAAATACGTTGTTGCCGATATTTCATAGTTTGATCTTGCTCGGCTTTCTTAAGCGACAGCGGTTCCTTTTGCAGATCGGCATCTTCTTCAAATGACTGTCCCGTCGACTATCGACAAGGAGGTCAGTTCTTCTATAATCACTAATTTATAAGTTATGCTTTGAACCTCATTAATTTCACTACAAATAAACCCTTCAGCTGTTTCACCTCTAATAATTAAAATGTTGTTTATGGAGCGATCGACCGTTCAGCGGTAGGTGCATCGTGGAAATCAGATGCCTGTCTCTAAGCTGTCGGAAGATCGCCAACCCCCTGCTACTCCAGTCCATTATTGTCCTCCAGCCGGAGTGCACCGACGGAGTCCCCACACACTGGATTTCTGCTTTCGATTTCCAAAAAAAAACTATATCCTGCATAGCATTAGAAGAATGGTGAATATTCAGACAGTTGCAGCTAACGATAATTCTTTGTTGATTTTTTTTTCCTGCAAATGTCTTGTAGTTAATTTAACGGCGATTGTTATCCTATCTCGGGGAAAGTGCGGACTCTCCAAATGTATCTCCCGTTACCTGGTTGGAATGGCAACAGCTGATCTGATGGTGGTTCTAGTTTACGCTTTAGTGGATCAGACTAACAACATCTACATTTATTCGAGTTCCCTGCTCATCACTCCTGTATGCGCTCTCACACTTGTATTTCGGGTTGTAACGATGGACTGTTCTGTTTGGTTTACGGTCAGTTTTACCTTCGATCGTTTCATCGCAATATGTTGCCGAAAGCTGCGGGAGCGATACTGCACCGAGAGAACAGCAACGGTGGTTATCGTGACCGTGGTGATAGTGAGCTGCGGGAGAAGTGTGCCATTTTACTTTGTATTTGAACCTTACGCCATCATTGACAACGTGCCGTGGCGTTGCGCCCTTACATATGAATACACTACTTCACCCGCGTGGAGAGGATACGAATTGCTGGATAGCATTTTAACACCGTTGCTACCAATCGGCTTAATTCTAGTGTTCAATGGATTAACAGTAAGACATATCATTGCAGCAAATAGAGTCCGCAGAGGGCTTCGGAACAGCAGGGAAAATCAGCAGGATACCGAGATAGAAAACCGCAGAAAATCAATGATTTTGTTATTTGTTATATCAGCTAATTTCATTTTATTTTGGATACCCTATTTAGCTCATTCCCTGAAATGGCAACCGGAAAACTATATGTATCAAGACAGATATTTGAGTTCCCCAGTATATATACTTCAACAATTTGGGTTCATGTTCCAAATTCTGAGTATGTGCACTAATACTTGTTTCTATACACTGACACAGAGGAAGTTCAGAAAAGAACTGAAGAATGGAATGAAGTATGTGTTTACATTAAATGGCCATCTGTGCAGATAATGT
Organism: Mobula hypostoma; assembly: GCF_963921235.1. Lineage (NCBI taxonomy): Eukaryota > Metazoa > Chordata > Chondrichthyes > Myliobatiformes > Myliobatidae > Mobula > Mobula hypostoma. Next base: position 163,844 of record NW_026948264.1, on the reverse strand, counting down.
CTACGTCCATTTGCAATTCAACGGAGTTTTCTAATAAAACACTTACAAATGCGCAGCTCATGAATTCAAACAATCGTTTGCCTGGACATCCAAACATTGCAAAATTACGGAAGGTTGTAAACTTCATGCGGATAAGGCAGGAAACTGGGCAAACGTTCAGTGGGCTGGCGTGATTGCTATATTGGTTGATTCACTCCAAATTATTGTAGAGACTTGACAAACATAAGGGCAGGAACGGTTTCTGATCATACCCGGGTTCAGACGTTTCAAAACTGACAGATTCGGGTAAAAGAGAGTAAAGCGAATGCCGTTGAAACACACGGAGAGTAAGAGTGGAACACTGCTGAAAAAAGGGAAGAAACAGTGCAGAGACTGTCTATTGCTAGACGGTGATTGGAACTCAGAAGCAGAAACACACGCAGAGTAAGAGTCTAACACTGCTGAGAAAAGGGAAGAAACAGTGCAGAGACTGTCTATTGCTAGACTGTGATTGGAACTCAGAAGCAGAAACGGAGCAATCACTCGTTTGGGAGTATCCTGTAGAAACCACACACCCCGCACACTATCTCCAAAACAAAACAAAAAATAAAAATCAGAGACGGTGAGGACCTGATCGGGAGATAGATTTTGGACAGGTGCCATACTAACAAGGTTGTTGTCACAGGCAACTTAAACTTCCCTAATATTCATTGGCACTTCCTTAGGTTAAAAGATTTAGATATGGCAGAATTTCTCAATAAGCAGACAGGTGGACTAGAAAACAGTCCATTCAGGATCTAGTACCAGAAAATGACACAGATCTCCTCGCGGGTCAACTATTCGACATTTACCATAACCTTCCATTGGGATAGGGGCTGACAGAACGGAATGTATTTAATTGGTGCTATTAGGTAGGAACTTGGAGCCGAATTTGGGAAATGGTGTCTCCTTGAAATAGGCAATAAATGATTGCTAATGAAACAGTTGATTGGGGTTCCGAATAGGCTTGCCTCATTGAGGCGAGGAACGGAAAGTAATGTAAAGTAACCATGGTTGAAAAAAGATATGGAACGCCTCCTCAAGAAAAAGAAAGAAAGATACTTAAGATTCAGGAAGTAAAGATCAGGCAAGGCTATCGAAAGTCACAAGGTAACCATGAAGGAAATTAACTGAATTTAGAAGATTAGAAAGGGACATGAGAATGCCATGGAGATCGCATTAAGGTACATAAAGAACAGAAGGGTGACGAGAGAGAGGGTGGGACATATCAGAGATAAAAGAGGAAGCATGTGCCTGGCTAGCAAAGAGGCAGTGAAGGTCTTTAATGATACTTCGTTTCGGTATTCACCAGTGAGAGCGACCTTGATGAATGTGATCCAGCGTATAAAGGCGCGTATACTGGGACATGCCTACGTTAAGAATTATGCGTTGGAAGCTTTGTAAACCATTAAAAATAAACCATTCTCCAGTGATGGAAGGTATATACCTCAGGTAATTAGAGACAGCGGGCGAAGATATTACTGCGCTTTTGGATATGATATTTGCGTCTTCAACGGCCACAGCAGTACTACCAGGGAATTGTGGGATGACAAATGTTAATTCTTTGTTGAAGAAATACATTAGGGATAGTCCTGAGAATTACAGGCCAGTAAGTCTTCCGTCAGTAGTGAGGAAGCTATTGGGGAGGATTATTAGAGAGGAGATTTATGAATATCTGGAGAAACGTGTTCTGGATGGGAACAGTCAGCATGGTTTTGTGGGAGCAGGTCGCCTCTTATGAGCCTGATTGAATTCCTTGAAAAAGTGAAAAAAAAAATACGCAGATGAAGACAGAACAGTCGGTTCGGTGTGTATTAATTTTGTAAAGTATGTGACCGGGTTATGCATGATAGGCACATTCAGAAAGTGAGACGAAATTGGATCGAGCGAAAGCTGGTTGCGTACGCTCAGAATTGGCTTATTAATAGCAGGCAGATTAGATAATAGAAGGAGGGAATTCTGCCTGGGAGACAGTGACCAGTGATGTTCCGCAAGAAAGGTATACACTTTAATGCACAAAATTGAGTGAGTACAGAGAAGATTTACTGGAATATTACCTGGGTTTCATCTCCAAGTCACAGAGAAAGGTTGCACAAGTTGGGTCTTTATTCTTTGAAGCTTAGAAGGTTGAGGGGGTCTTGATAGAGGTGTTTAAAATAATGAGGGGGAATAGATAGAGTTGACGTGGATAGGCTTTTTCCATTGAGAATGGGGGAGATTCAAACAAGAGGACATGAGTTGAGAGTTAAAGGGCAAAAGTTTAGGGGTAACATGAGGGGGAACTTCTTTACTCAGAGAGTGGTAGCTGTGTGGAACGAGCTTCCAGCAGAAGTGTTTGAGGCAGGGTCGATGTTGACGTTTAGAGTTAAATTGGATAGATATATGGACAGGAAAGGAATGGAGGGTTATGGGCTGAGTGCCGGTCGGTGGGACTAGGTAAGAGTAAGAGTTCGGCACGGAGTAGTAGGGCCGAGATGGTCTGTTTCCGTGTTGTAATTGTTATATGGTTATAGGCTACGGCGTAGGGTGCGCCACTACGCCGTACCTACAGCATACATTTGACACACAGTATAAATCAGCCTTAAGAGAGAGAGAGAGGTGCGGAGCTATGAGACTCTGCGGCTTGTTTTGATTGAAGCAAGGACACTCACTCACACACGGTCAGTCGCAGTTGCAGTCGGACTATGAAAGGAAGCCAGTGACTGAGGGGTCACAGGTTGGAACTTCCGAGCGCCCACAAGGGTGGGTTGAGTATCGACCCAGCACATCGATAAGCGGCCATCACGTTGTGTGATCGGGGCAACCTTGTGGAATCTACCTTTGTGTCAACCCTTGCCTGGGTGGTAGTTCCCTTTAAAGGTACCCCTGTGATGAGCTACTATTGGTGATGATTCGTAGGTGGATTTGGAACGACGATGGGTAAAATCTACGGCGATTGTTTCCTGCTTTACCACCGTGGAAACTGTGGATTACGATATAAATGCCTTCTCTCGACATTCACCTTGGATTACAAATATCTCCCTCACATCCTGTAATCTGTGGATGAACTGAACTCTCATTCCTTGCCAACTCAAGATTTTAAGCCTTGTACCACCTCCCCCCCCCCCCCCCCCCCCCCCGACCTCAATAGTGTCGGAGTTATATTGAAACATATGTATACTCATAACACTGTTAACTTTTTATCATTCTTGTTTAAGTTGCTATATTAAGTAGATACTATTAAGGATAGTGGTTTTAACATCAACACCAGACTGCAGATGTAGTCTATTGCTGCTGGTTCATTTAACCCGTTACGGGTCCGTAACAGAGTTAACACAGACACACCTGAAAGTTGCGTGCTTAGTCGAGTGCTGCACGATGTGTCATCTTTGTATATCTAAACACAGCTACAAGATCTGTGCTATATTCGCATGTTCTTATGAAATTTTTGTTTGTTAGAATTTCAGCTGACGGCGAAAATTGCAAAATCTTGCAAAATTTCATGGACGTACATGTTTGTGAAAGTCACGTGAGCCCCTTTCCCGCTCCTTTTTTACCGCAGATCTGCCTTGTTTCCGAGGCTCCACCCTCAGCTCTGATGACGTAATTTACAGTCCTGACTTTCCTTCAGTTCTGTGTTGAAGCGGGTCGGCGGCGGCCGATCGTCTGCAGGATCCGGATTGGGAGAGGATTATCACACACAGAGTAGGGAGTCAGGGGAAGGGTTCACTCTCCGGGCGTGAAGAGAACACGACTTTATCCGCTCAGGGGATCTCCCATCCACTGCTACCAACCTTATAGTTCCCTCACTTCGCACTTCCCGTTTCTACCTCCTACCCAAGATCCACAAACCTGCCTGTCCTGGCCGACCTATTGTCTCAGCTTGCTCCTGCCCCACCGAACTCGTTTCTGCATACCTCGACACGGTTTTATCCCCCCTTGTTCAATCCCTTCCTACCCATGTTCGTGACACTTCTCACGCTGTTAAACTTTTCGATGATTTTAAGTTCCCTGGCCCCCACCGCTTTATTTTCACCATGGATGTCCAGTCCCTATATACTTCCATCCCCCATCAGGAAGGTCTCAAAGCTCTACGCTTCTTTTTGGATTCCAGACCTAATCAGTTCCCCTCTACCACCACTCTGCTCCGTCTAGCGGAATTAGTCCTTACTCTTAATAAATTCTCCTTTGGCTCCTCCCACTTCCTCCAAACTAAAGGTGTAGCTATGGGCACCCTTATGGGTCCTAGCGATGCCTGCCTTTTTGTTGGCTTTGTGGAACAATCTATGTTCCGTGCCTATTCTGGTATCTGTCCCCCACTTTTCCTTCGCTACATCGACGACTGCATTGGCGCTGCTTCCTGCACGCATGCAGAGCTCGTTGACTTTATTAACTTTGCCTCCAACTTTCACCCTGCCCTCAAGTTTACCTGGTCCATTTCCGACACCTCCCTCCCCTTTCTAGATCTTTCTGTCTCTGTCTCTGGAGACAGCTTATCCACTGATGTCTACTATAAGCCTACTGACTCTCACAGCTATCTGGACTATTCCTCTTCTCACCCTGTCTCTTGCAAAAACGCCATCCCCTTCTCGCAATTCCTCCGTCTCCGCCGCATCTGCTCTCAGGATGAGACTTTTCATTCTAGGACGAGGGAGATGTCTTCCTTTTTCAAAGAAAGGGGCTTCCCTTCCTCCACTATCAACTCTGCTCTTAAACACATCTCCCTCATTTCACGCACATCTGTTCTCACTCCGTCCTCCCGCCACCCCACTAAGAATAGGGTTCCCCTGGTCCTCACCTACCACCCCACCAGCCTCCGGGTCCAACATATTATTCTCCGTAACTTCCGCCACCTCCAACGGGATCCCACCACTAAGCACATCTTTCCCTCCCCCCCCCTGCATTCCTCAGGGATCGCTCCCTACACAACTCCCTTGTCCATTCGTCACCTCCATCCCTCCCCACTGATCTCCCTCCTGCCACTTATCCGTGTAAGCGGAACAAGTGCTACACATGCCCTTACACTTCCTCCCTTACCACCATTCAGGCGCCCAAACAGTCCTTCCAGGTGAGGCAACACTTCACCTGTGAGTCGGCTGGGGTGATATACTGCGTCTGGTGCTCCCGATGTGGCCTTTTATATATTGGCGAGACCCGACGCAGACTGGGAGACCGCTTTGCTGAACACCTACGCTCTGTCCACCAGAGAAAGCAGGATCTCCCAGTGGCCACACATTTTAATTCCACATCCCATTCCCATTCTGACATGTCTATGCACGGCCTTCTCTACTGTAAAGATGAAGCCACACTCAGGTTGGAGGAACAACAGCTTATATTCCGTCTTGGTATCCTCCAACCTGATGACATGAACATCGACTTCTCTAACTTCCACTAGTGCCCCACCTCCCCCTCGTACCCCATCTGTTACTTATTTTTATACACACATCCTTTCTCTCACTCTCCTTTTTCTCCCTCTGTCCCTCTGAATATACCTCTTGCCCATCCACTGGGTCCCCCCGACCCTGTCTTTCTTCCCGGACCTCCTGTCCCATGATCCTCTCGTATCCCTTTTGTCTATCACCTGTCCAGCTCCTGGCTCCATCCCTCCCCCTCCTGTCTTCTCCTATCATTTCGGATCTCCCCCTCCCCCTCCCACTTTCAAATCTCTTACTAACTCTTCCTTTAGTTAGTCCTGACGAAGGGTCTCGGCCTGAAACGTCGACTGTACCTCTTCCTAGAGATGCTGCCTGCCCTGCTGCGTTCACCAGTAACTTTGATGTGTGTTGATTACAGGTATCTGCCCTTTATTCCCGAGCGGGTAGAGGACTGAGGGGAGCTTTGACTGAGGTATACAACATTATGAGGCCTAAAGAGAGTGTAAATGCAAGCGGGCATTCTCCACTGATGTTGGGCGAGAATACAACTGGATCATGTGCGAACGGTGAAATGTGAAATGTTTAAGGGGAACATGAGGGGAAACTTCTTCACCCAGAGGGTCGTCAGTGTAGACAGTGCTGACATCAGAGTGTAGAGAGTGCTGACGTCAGAGTGTAGACAGTGCTGCCAACGCAAATGGGAATTGAGATGTCGATGGCAACGTTTAAGAGATGATTGGATAAATACTGGGATATAGATGGTCACGGTCCGGATGCAGTCGATGGCAGTAGGCAATTTAAATAATTCCTCACCGACCTGACGGGCTGAAGACTCCTTTTCTGTGCAGTATTCTCCTGCGGCTGTCTGACTGCATGTCTGGGTTAGAACTTTTAGTGTCTCACTGCACCGACCAATCTACAAAGTCGTTGATACTGCTCTATCCCTCTGTCCTTGCACACACTGAAGCATGGAGACTGAGTAAGATGGATGGTTAAAGCACGAGAAGATGGAAGCTTTGGAAATGGTTTATTCTATATTCTCCAATTGTCTGCGATGGTTTTGAAACATAGAAAATAAGTGCAGGAGTAGGCCATTCGGCCCTTCGAGCCTGCACCGCCATTTATTATGATCATGGCTGATCATCCAACTCAGAACGCCGCCCCAGCCTTCCCTGCATACACCCTGACCCCGGTAGCCACAAGGGCCATATCTAACTCCCTCTTAAATATAGCCAATGAACTGGCCTCAACAGTTTCCTGTGGCAGAGAATTCCACAGATTCACCACTCTCTGTGTGAAGAAGTTTTTCCTAATCTCGGTCCTAAAAGGCTTCCCCTTTATCCTCAAACTGTGGCCCCTCGTTCTGGACTTCCCCAACATCGGAAACAATCTTCCTACATCTAGCCTGACCAATCCCTTTAGGATCTTATACGTTTCAATCAGATCCCCCCTCAATCTTCTAAATTTCGACGAGTACAAGCCCAGTTCATCCAGTCTTTCTTCATATGAAAGACCTGCCATCCCAGGAATCAATCTGGTGAACCTTCTTTGTACTCCCTCTATGGCAAAGATGTCTTTCCTCAGATTAGGGGACCAAAACTGCACACAATACTCCAGGTGTGGTCTCACCAAGGCCTTGTACAACTGCAGTAGTACCTCCCTGCTCCTGTACTCGAATCCTCTCGCTATAAATGCCAGCATACCATTCGCCTTTTTCACCGCCTGCTGTACCTGCATGCCCACTTTCAATGACTGGTGTATAATGACACCCAAGTCTCGTTGCACCTCCCCTTTTCCTAATCGGCCACCATTCAGATAATAATCTGTTTTCCTATTTTTGCCACCAAAGTGGATAACTTCACATTTATCCACATTAAATTGCATCTGCCATGAATTTGCCCACTCACCCAACCTATCCAAGTCACCCTGCATCCTCTTAGCATCCTCCTCACAGCTAACACTGCCGCCCAGCTTCGTGTCATCCGCAAACTTAGAGATGCTGCATTTAATTCCCTCATCCAAGTCATTAATATATATTGTAAACAACTGGGGTCCCAGCACTGAGCCTTGCGGTACCCCACTAGTCACCGCCTGCCATTCTGAAAAGGTCCCGTTTATTCCCACTCTTTGCTTCCTGTCTGCTAACCAATTCTCCACCCACACCAATACCTTACCCCCAATACCGTGTGCTTTAAGTTTGCACACTAATCTCCTGTGTGGGACCTTGTCAAAAGCCTAGAAAGAAGAAAAATGTGAGCCTGGATATTTGTTTTGCCTTCGCTGCGTTTTTAGTTTGTGTACTTTAGTGTGCTTCATTTATTATTGATTTCAGAGGGAGACACGGATTCAACACCGGCCATGTAGATTCAGGGTTAAATGGATGGAAATATGAGCGTATCTACACCCGATAAGATGAAACCACGATTCAGAGGTAAATTGGCATTGGGAAAAATTGGTGTGTACTTGAATTGGGAATTTGGAATCGGCATTTTGGAAGGCTGCTTATTTTAATAAGCACCAAAAGCTTCTGCTGAACACTTTGAAATGCTGGTTTTAATTTGTAGGGCTCGATTGGAAAAGATGTTTTGAAGTCATTGTAGCATTTCTCCTGTAATATGTAAATGACAGGTCGGTTCATAAAACGCGCCAGTGCAGGGAATCGCTCAGCGATTTGCTTATATCGTCAGCCCTAATTCTATAAATTATCCAGGTGCTGCTGTGCGGTCGGATTAAATCAGTTATTTCCTCACCCCTGTTTCATAGAGCACTGTAACCGCAGACTCGAAATAGAGTTGTAAAGTGTACCGAAATTTCGACTCTCTGTGCGGAGCACGGCTGCCCTTTGACCGAGCCAGAATTCACTCTATCTACTACATCATCTGCCTTCTGTGAGGAGGCCAATTCTGAATCAACGCAGCCAGGATTCCCCAGATCCCATGCCTACTGAATTTCCGAATGAGCTTACTACGGGGAACTGATCAAACGCCTGAACAAAATTCATGCACCCAGATCGACTGTTCTGATTTTTCTGTTTATTTTATTTTCACTTTTTCAAATAATTCAATCTGGCTCAGAAGAGACAACATGCCATGTTGATTCTCCGTAGCCTGACTACGTTTCTCCAAATACGCATTAATTTCCTCTTCAATAATCTTCTCCAGTAGTTTTCCCGCTACTGATGTAAAACTCCCTGGTCTATAATTCCAAGAAGTATCCCTATTATCTTTCGTCAACAAATGAATAACATTTTCCACCCTCCAGTCATCTAGGTTTACTTCCTTGGCCAACGAAGACAGGGATATCCTGTCCAAAAGTTCTGCAGCAACTTCGCTCACTTTCCAAAATTACCTGGACTATATCCCTTCCGGTATCGGGGAATCATCCATCATAATGTTTTCCAAGTTTCCAGGGCATCCTCTTTCTCACCGTCGGCATGATCTGGCGTATCTGCCTTTTTACACTGTGTTCACATTCACCAATATATTCAGTGAGGAGATTCACTGCCTCTTGGACACCAGACACAAGTTTTCCTCTGATCTGCCCACACTCTCTCCAGTCTCCCCCTGTTCTTCACTTTCTAAGGACTTCTCAAGCCCCCTTCTAGCTCCTTTAAGTCCATTGTTAAATTCTTTCCTGTATACATTGTGCCTCGCCATAACCCTGCCCGATCCTTTCTTCCTAAATCTTAAGTATTTTTCTTTATTCCTCTTGACGAGTTGTTCCAACTTTCTTGTCACCCAGGGTTACTTTACATCCTTCCCCTGTGTCAATGAGACAAGCCTATACTGAACTCCAGGTCAGAGTTTCCTCAACGATCACCACAGATCTGTTGCTCATTTCCCTGAATATACTATTTCCCAATTTACGTTCCCAAGCACCTGCCAGGCAGCACCATACATCGGAGACACCAAATTAAATACATTCCATGCTCCCTGATCCTATCCCCGTGCAAGGTAAATGTCGGGGAGTTCTGCCCTATCGTTCTGAAATGCTGACGCGCAGAGAGATCTGTCACCCGACCTATTTCCTTTTCTAATGTTAGATCCGGTATGGACTGTTCGCTGGTCCGCCTGTCTTCTTATAGTGACATGAATCCTTCCTGGACACAACTGAGAAATTATGTCATACCGAAACATTTTACTCTGGGGAGGTGTCAAAGAATATTGTGGGAATTTCATTTACCCGTCCCAATAGCATGACACATGTCGAAGTTCCCCTCCAGATCGGTTCCTCACTGTTCCCGTTGCAGTTCTTTTTGTTAATCTGGTGGGCGGCTGTATAGAATACTCCAAATGGGGAGATCGCGCCCTTCATGTTTCTGTGTTCGTCTCACAGTCTATTAACAAACGAACGCTCCACGTTGTCCTCCCTTTCTGCATCTGCCTTACTATCCCTGATCTGCCATCGCACTCCCTTTGCACTCTGTTACCCGACCCTCTCCATCTTTCAACTTCAAAAACACGGAAAGTCCTGCAGCCATTCCTGCCCTTGTGACAGTTGAGTATCTGGGATAGTTTGCAAACTATTTCAACAATTGTAACAATCACGCCAGCAGCATTGAACGTTTGTATTGCTCCATACCTGAACTGTATGAAGTCAGCAATCTTCCGCCAATTCTGTAATTTCAGGATGACCAGGTATATGATTGTTTGAGTTTATGACATATTTGCCAACCCTGTTCATTGTAAAACGGCTTTATTTGAAAACTCCGCTGAATTGCCATTGGAGGCGGGTGTTATCTACACAGACGGCCATTTAATGTAAACACATACGTCATTCCATTCGTCAGCTCTTCTCTGAATTTCCTCTGTGTCAGTGTATAGATACAAGTGTTGGTGCACACGCTGAGCATTACCAACATGAACCCAAATTGCTGTAGGATGTACACCGGGGAACTCAAATATCTGTCTTCGTAAAAATAGTTTTGCTGTTGCCATTTCAGGGAATGGGCTACATAGGGCATCCAAAATAATATGAAATTAGCTGATATAGAAAACAGCAAAATCATCGATTTTCTGCGTTTTTCCACCTCGGCATCTTTCTGATTGTCGCTGCTGTGCCGAAGCCTTCTGCGGGCTCTAATTGCCACAACGATATGCCTTACGGTTAACCCGTTAAACACCAGGATTAAGCCGATTGGTAGCAAAGGTTTTTAAATACTGTCTAGTAATTCGTATCCTCTCCACACGGGTGAAGCAGCGAATTCATATGAGCCGGTGCACCGCCACGGCGTGTTGTCAATGATGACGTAAGGTTGAACGACAAAGTAAGCCGGGGCACATCTCCCGCAGCTCACTATAACCACGGTCACCATAACCACAGTTGCTGTTCTCTCGGTGCAGTATCGTTCCCGCAGCTTTCGGCAACATATTGCGATGAAGCGATCGAAGGTAAAACTGACCGTAAACCAAACAGAACAGTCCGTTGTTACAGCCCGAAATACAAGTGTCAGAGCGCATACAGGAGTGATGAGCAGGGATCTGGAATAAATGTAGATATTGTTGGTCTGATCCACTAAAGCAACAACGATAACCACCATCAGATCCGCTGTGGCCATTCCAACCAGGTAACGGGTGATGCATTTGGAGAGTCCGCATTTTCCCCGAGAGAGGATCACAATCGCCGTTAAGTTAACTGCAAGAAATTTGGAAACAAAATAGAAATATGGTCAGCTCCCTGAATCCCCCCATTCTACCGATGCGACGCAGGGTCTGGTCTGTTTGGAAGTGGAAACCGGAAATCCAGTGTGTGCGGTCTCGGTCGCTACAGGCCGGCTGGAGGACAATGACGGCTGTGAGTGTCGGTGGATTGGCGACCTTCCCACAGTTTAGAGCGAGGCATCCGAGTTCCACGGCTCACGTACCGGTGATCAGTCGATCGCTCCTGTAAACAACACCATTTCCATTATTAGAGGTGAAATAGCTGAAGGGATTGTTTGTAGCGGTAACAAAGTGGAGTCAAGGAGATATGAAGCACGAGTTCTCATTTACTGACTTACAGAAGAACAGACCTATGTGTTGAACATAGACTGGACCGTCATTTAAATAAGCTGCCACGTTGTTATAAGATCGAAGTGTCTGCACTGATAGAGACTCGGACCTAGAAAACCAGAGACCAGCATCACTTCAGAAAGCCTAGCGAGGTGAAATTGTGAGACACTGACAATATCGGCTCCAACTTAATTGACAAAGGAAGAAGACATTGCGATCGAAGTATGGAAAATGAAAATAAAACAATCAGATGCCTGAACCCTCCATTCCGGAAACACGTTTCAGCCGACGGCAGCATCTGTGCTCAGTAACAGTGCGGATCCCGCAGCAGAGTAACAGCAAGACGACGGCACCGTACATAAAGTAACCAGCTCCGGCATCTTACCGGGGACACCAACCGCTACGAGTGTGGGATAGAAAATGGCCGCGATGTTGTAAATCGCCGGATATCCCATATTCCGTCAGAAGCAGCGTTCAGTTGTACGGAACGTTTCAGCTGCTCAGATGGACTGGGCATCGGTTTAGCAGACTTTTATTGAGGTGAGAGCAATTCCACTGAGGCAATTAGCGTGGCTATCACGTCAGGGACATTAGTGAAAACCAACTGCTCAAACACTTACGTTAAGCTGTGTTTACTGACTCTGTCCCTGTGTCATGAATTTGACTCCTCATGGGAGTCTATTACTTTAAAACAAAATATCATGTGTTTTTTTTAAATGTTATTTTCCATGATACCCGGCTTCAGCTATTAACATAGCATATTTTTATATCATTGTTGCTTTAAAACAGGCATTCATCTTGAAGCCGATTAATTTTGTAATATTTGACCGTGCACATTCGCTTCTGAAATTGAGGGAAGGAGTTTGCTCTGGCAGGTGAAATGGAGATCAATTCTTTATTAAAAGGGAACATTCGCTCATTCTTTTCTTTCTTTCGTTCCAGTCATTTCTGTGGTTTGAGTGATGAAATTGACAGTGACAGCTGACATGTGCTACAATAAAATACATTGCACTTAAGTTCCTCCAAGCAGTTTTAAAGATCCACAGCGATATTCCAGAGACCTGTGGTCAAAAACGGAAAGTGTCTTCGGGAAATTAGCGAGGTCTGTGGACAGTCTGAAGAACAATGTTTTCCAGCGCACACACGAACCTGACCTCTGCCAGTGAATGATTTGACCACCCCATACCCGAGACCTGCGATGCAGACAAATTAACTTTAAAGACATTTCAAACCTGCCTCAATTCTACCACTATTTCTCCATCCATTCTCTGAACAAATATAGCAAGTAAAATTTGTGAACTATCCGCAGGTTTCCGGCTGTTCTATTATTAGCCACTAAGTTGTATTTTTTTTCTTCTGATTTACTGTCAGGTATATTGCCTTTCGAGCGTCACTATAAGAATGTGCAGAACAGCGGATGGGTTCAAGTTCACCCGTCAATCACACTTCCTTCTGCTCTTGCCGTTCACCGCTCCGTGACTATTGTGATACTCGTACCGATGACCGGACCTCGCCTTATTGGAGAGAGTCTCATCACTCTGTTTCCATTGGGGAACTCTTACTAATGTTCGGTCCTCGGTGTCTCGAGAAAGTATCACCTCTGCCTTCAAACCCATCCTTCCAAAGTGAATCACGTCGTACTGTTTCGGATTGAACTTCACCCTGTAACTTCAGAGCGCTGCTCTGCGTCCTGTCCCTGTCCAGTTGTAACCTTCTGTACTATCCATAATTCCACCAGCTTCCACATCATTGGAAACACAGTAACCACTCTTCCATTTCCTCATCCAAATCATTAATAAAACACAAGACGCCAGGGGTCTCAGAACAGATCTCTGTAGGACACCACTGGCTACCGACACCCATGAAGAAAACGCCCGATAACCAACGGTGTAGTGTATTCTGTGGGCGTCAGTTCTGATCCACCAGCTAACTGCTAACTTTTTGAAAGGGCTACCAATTTGAACCGTATCAAGTACCTTATTAAAATCCGTTTATACCAATTCAATTTCTCTCCCTTTATGAACGCGCTTTGTCACATTCTCAGGGAATTCAACCAGGCTCCGGAGACATGCCCAGCGCCTCACAAAGCCACGCCGACTCTCCGTATCACGTTTCCGCAATCCTGTTTCTAAGATTCTCCTCCAATAGTTTGCCCACCACTGAAGTAGGACTCATTGGGTTATAATTTACAAGGTTATACCTGCAGCCTTTCCTGAACAAGGCAATACTATTTTCCACGCTCCAATCCGCTGACACTACATCTGTGGTTGGTGATAACGCAAAGCTCAGCACCGGGCGAGCAGCAATCTCTTCCCCCGCTTCCCACCGTGACCTGGGGTTTCTCGCCACCACACCAAGAGGACTTACCTATCCTAATTTTTTTCAACATTTTCTGCACATCCTCTTTTTTAACCGCGACACGTTGCCGCACGAAAGCCCTTTTAACGCATCCTCACAAACGTCAGGATCTCTGACCGGTGAGAATTGAAGTAAACTCCTCATTAATGACCAGACCCACTTCCACCAACTCCAGCCGCATGTTTCATCTCTATCCCTGACCGGTCCGACCCTCAATCTAGTCGTTCTCTTATTCACATACACCTAGAATGTCGCGGGGTTTTCGTTAATCCTCTTGTAGGCTTTATATAGAGGTATCTCGTTCTCCTAATTCCATCCTTCAGCTCGTCCCTGGCTGCCTTGTAACTTTACAGCCGTGTCCGATCCTGGATTTCTAAACCTAGTCAGCATTTTTCTTCCTCTTGACCAGTTGATCCACATCTCGCTCAAACATGATTCCTTCACTTATCCAGAACGCTATGCAGGTGCTGCCTAAAATACCTTCTCATTCGTGGTGTACATTTTCCAGAGCGCACAAGTTCCCTGGTTTATCCCTGACTATCCGGCCTAATAGCATCATAGTTTCATTTACCCAATTAATTACTTTTGGCCTGTGGGGAGACAGCAGGACAATGTGACTAATTCGGGGACTGATATAGGTCCGAGGGGAGAGATCACGGTGATGGGATTCGTTTGGAGACTGACACGAGGGTTTCGGGAGATAGCAGGGCAGCGGGATTAATTTGGTGACTGATGCAGGGCTGTGGGAAGAAAGCGGCAGCGAGATTAATTTAGGGACTGGCACAAGGATATGGGGAATAAACTGGGACTTAACGAGGCAGTGGGATTAGTTTGGGGTGACACGAGGCTGCGGAGACTTAGCGAGTTTGTGGCATTATTTTGTGACTGGCACGGACCTCTGGGGTTACTGAAAGTCCCCCGTTTACGAAATTTCGGTGCCAGTACAGAGTGAAGCACACGAAAATGTGAATTTTACTGTATTTTTCACAAGTCTTGTGTTTGTGCTGTTACATAAATAATTGAAATGACAAATCGAGCTCCCCACCCCCTCCCTCCATCCAGTAGCTCCCCCTACCGGCCCAACCCCGCATTCCCATGCTCTCACTCCACCCTTCCTTTGCCCTCCAGGCTACGGAATCACCGAGCCCAGGAGCACCGCCAAACCCACGAGTGCCGGGACCTCCATCCAGTAGCTCCCCCTACCGGCCCAACCCCGCATTCCCATGCTCTCACTCCACCCTTCCTTTGCCCTCCAGGCTACGGAATCCCCGAGCCCAGGAGCACCGCCAAACCCACGAGTGCCGGGACTTCTGATCACACCCCTACCGGGCCGGCTCTTCCCCAGGTATCGCAGGGGTGAGGTAAATCTACAACCTTCCCTCACCTTCCTTTTCGGCCTTAGCACCTATTGACCCGAAACGACTCGCAAGCGCGGCCCCTCTGTGCACAAAGTCGGGACGCTCCCGCACCTTCAGCACCCTTACCGCCTGGGTCAGAGGCAGGAGGTCGGGGGCGTTTTCTGTTCGGATGAGGGTAGGCACAGGCGAATCACCGTAGTGAATAGGAAGTAGAAGGGAGCTGGAGGGTGGAGGGGGATCCCGGGTACTTGAAGGTACATGAAGGTCCAGAATCTCTCTGTGGGATGGGACGTTTCCTCTTGGACCCTACCCACCTCCAGTCCGGCCCGGCTCTGGGCTGCACTGAGCTGCGACTGCGACTCTAAATCCGACTGCAGACTGGAGAGAGGGCTGTCTGTATCCCGTCCGCGTCCTCCCAGGGACACTCCGTCATCTTCAGATTTTCTCTTGTTTGTTTCTCTAGCTCACCGCTCGGTTGCATGATTGATTTTGATCTTGTCCATTGCTTGCTCCATCGGCTTTGTCATCACAGGCCAATTCTATACTTCTATTGGAGTGCTCCTGTTTACTCTGGGAGTAGTCACGATTGGAAGAATGATTGCGGACAGGAGGAAGATTAACATCAAGTAACCTGCAGTCCACAACCAGGGAAGAGCCCCACAAAATCAGGCAATGAGACTATGTCACACAATCACAAAATTCCCGTAACTGTCGGCTCACAGCTGATACAAAATTTGGCCAAGAAGTACCGAATTTTGAATGGAGCCAGTTCTCAGCTGATTTGCAATCGCGACGAACTATCTATCTAAACACAAAATAATCTGCAGATGCTGGGTTCAAAGCAACACTCACAACACGCTGGAGGAACTCAGCAGGTCGGGCAGCATCCGTGGAAAGATCCTTCGAAGTTTCGGGCCGAAACCCTTCGTCAAGACAGTAGAGGGAAGGGGCAGAGGCCCTATAAAGAAGGTGGGGGGAGGGTGGGAAGGAGAAGGCTGGTAGGTTCCAGATGAAAAACCAGTAAGGGGAAAGATAAAGGGGTGGGGGAGGGGAGGCAGGGAGGTGATAGGCAGGGAAGGTGAAGAAAGAATAGGGAAAAACACAATGGGTAGTGGAAGGAGGCGGAACCATAAGGAAGGTGATAGGCAGCTGGGGGAGGGGGCAGAGTGACTTACCTCTTCAATATCTTCCAGTTCCACGGTCCCAAACGCTTCATTTTCACTATGGATGTCCAATCCCTACACAGCTCCATTCCCCATCAAGAAGGCCTCAAGCCCTCAGCTACTTTGTGGATAATGGACATTCACCTTCCTGCCTGCCCTCCCCCACCCCTTTATCTTTCCCCTTACTGTTTTTTCTCCTGGAACCTACCAGCCTTCCTCTTCCCACCCTGCACCCACCTTCTTTATAGGGCCTCTGCCCCTTCCCTCTGCAGTCCTGACGAAGGGTTCTGGCCCGAAACGTCGACCGATCTTTACTACGGATGTTGCCCGACCCGCTGAGTTCCTCCAGCATGTTGTGAGTGGACTATCTATCTATCCCTCTATCAATCAATCAATCAATCAATCTATCTATCTATCTATCTATCTATCGGTCTCTATCTATCTATCAATTGATTTATTGCTTCAGACTCCAGCAGCGTCTTCTACCTGCATAGTATTCTATTTTTTTTTTTCTGGCACATTATTTTTTTCGTATGGAGATACATAGATATTAATATTGAATTTATCACTGGGTCTTTCCTCTCCCCAGTTCACCTGATGGCAATTGTAGTACTCTATCGAGGAAATTGCGGTCTCTCGAAACGTATCACTCGATACCTGTTGGCGATGGCAGCGGCGGATCTCATGGTCGTGATTATCGAAGTGTAGTGTTCCCGATAAATGAAGCTTATGAGGTCTGCCCATCCATAAACAGCCTCCTCCCCTATTTGGCCTTGTTCATGTCCTGTGTCACGTTGCTTTGGACTGTTCCGTCTGGTTGACAGTTGCTTTGAATTTTGATCGCTTTGTGGCCATTTGCAGGGCTAACTTCAAGACAAACTGCTGCACACCCAAAATTTTGGGGACGGTGATTGGCACAATATTTCTTTTGGTATGTTTGAAAAATGTCCCTTTTTATTTTCTGTATGTCGAAGCAACAACCTATATCGTGGGCAGTAAACTGGTGCGCCTTGAGAGACCACCGCTTCTTTCAGGGGAAAACTTAGAGGGTTTTACTGGACGGGCCGCATATTGAACCCGCTGCTTCCTTCATTCCTCATTTTGTCCCTTAATACGCTGAACGTCAGGCAGCTCCTGGCTGCAAGCAGAGTTCGCAGGGCTGTCAGGGCAAACAGCGAGATCCGGAGTTGGAGAGCCAGAGACAATCCATCATTCTGCTCTTCAGCCTGTCGGCGAGTTTCCTTCTCTGCTGGGCGACGACCACTCTGGTCTTCATTCTCATGCGATATCATTACACGGATCTGGAAACGTCAATTCGGCTTTTTTTCAGGCAGAGAATGTGGTGATTGTGGTTTAGCTTTTCAGTTGCTGCACAAACAGCCGCAGTTACAGGGTGACCCGGACCAGATTCATGGAGCAGCTGAAGATCGCGGCTGTCTCCCATTTCAACCTGTTCGTTAAAACTATTACACGTGATTGATTCTACTTCCTGCTGGGAAAGCCAGTAGTGTTCTGAAATATCAGTCTTCGGCAGTAGGATCCCCGCCTTATGTTCTAACCTGATAATGAACTCTCTACATCATTCCAGCCGCTTCACTGTTGTCTGTGTTTGTTTGGAAAGTTCGAATAGTTATCAGTAACATCTATTGGTTTCGAGACGAGTATTTCCCGATGCGTTTATTTGCCTTACAGGTGGATGAACCATGGTCACCACAAAAAAGCGCATTATTCATGAATCACTTTATCAATATACACGGTGGTTCATTATGGGGTTATAAAGCATCCTGGCGTACGATGGATAAGAGATATAAATACAGCTCGACTAATCTCCTTGCAAATATTCCTTGTGGAATTTTCAAGCATGTCGTGATTAACATTTCATTCCCGGAAAAGTGTAAGTGATTCACTTTATCAGGAATATTTCCATATTTGACGGTGGAATGCAGGGGTCCTGGTTGGATTCCAGTGGTGAGGAGGAACAGAAGGATCTTGGGGTCTACGTCCATGGATTCATCAAAGTTGGCACGCAAATTAACAGTGTTGTTAAGTACCATATGTTGGCTTTCATTATTCGGGGGATTGATTTCAAAAGGCTGCAGAGGAAATTTACGGGATGCTGCATGGGTCATAAGGCCTTTCGTATAAGGATAGGTTACGCAAACCATTGTTTTCTTCTCGTTTGATCGAAGGAGAATGAGGTCATGACTTGACAGAGATGTTCAAGGTTATATGACAATAATATCGAGTTGGTCATCAAATACTTTTTTTTTCCCCGGACGAGATGGCAAATACGAATGGGCATAATTTGAAGGTGATTGGGGAACGTATCTGGGGGATGTCAGGGGGAACGCTATGCCCGGAATGTGGGAGGCAGATATAGGAAGGACATTTATGAAAGGATGACATTGACACATAGAGAGAAAATTGGAGGGCTCTGTCAGAGGAAAGTGTTAGGTAGATCTTAGAGTGGGTTAAATGCTCTGCATAACCTGCTGGGCCGAATGGCCTGCACTGTTCTGTAGGGAATATCTTGTCCGGACCCGGAGACCTATCCACTTTTATATTCCTTAAAAGCGCCAGTGCTTCCTCTCCTTTAATTGTCATTCTTTCCATAACTACCCTTCTTCATTGAGGCTGTTCCTGGTCAAATTTGACCTGTATCTATTGAAATGGATTTTAGGTCTCTGAAACATTAATTAAGGATTAATCACCAATTTATTAATGTCAGATAGGCTATTTATATATTCTAAATAGATCTGTCCTTCATAATTTAGTATAGACACTTGTTATGAGGGCATTCTTGGGCCCGGTTAGAATTGACCCGGACCATCCTGTGAAGGTATAGAAAATGAACAGGTTGCCTGTGTTAATTTTTTTTCGCCACACACGTGACAAAAAAACAGTTGTGTCACCTTGCAAGAAGTGATTTCCAGGAACTAATGAGGAATTCGGAGGCTGCATATCTTTTCGAAATTCTATGAAACATTCGTGTATGTGAACCTCAGCTTTCCACATTTTACTGTCCTAAGTTCTTCAGAATACGTGCTCAGGCCTTTTGCTTGGAAATTGTTTATTCTGTATTCTACAACTGCCTGCGATGGTTTTCAAAGAAGACAAGTGTGAGCACGGATATTTGCTTTGTCTTCGCTGCGTTTTTAGTTTCTGTAGTTTTGTATGTTTCATTTATTATTGATTTCAGAGGGAGACACGGATTCCACACTGGCAATGTGGATTCAGGGTTGAATACATCGAAATATGAGCGTATCTACACCCGATACGATAAAACCACAATTCAGAGGTAAATTGGCATTAGGATAAATTGGTGCGTACTTGAATTGGGAATTTGGAATTGGCATTTTGGAAGGCGGGTTCTTTTAATGAGCACCAGAAGCTGCGGCTGAACACTTTGAAATGTTGGTTTTAAGTTGTAGGGCTCCATTGGAAAAGATGTTTTGAAGTCATTGTAGCATTTGCCCTGTAATATATAAATGACAGGTCAGTTCATAAAACGCGCTGGTCTAGTCAATCGATCAGCGATTTGCTTACTTCGTCAGCCCTGATTCCATTAATTATCCAGCTGCTGCTATGTGGTCGGATTAAATCCGTTATTTCCTCAGCCCTGTTTCATAGAGCACTGTAACTACAGACTCGAAATAGAGTTATAAAGTGTACCGAAAATTCGACTGTCCATGCAGAACACGGCTGTCCGCTGTCTTCCAGACAGAATTCACTCTATCTACCACATCATCTGCCTTCTGTGAGGAAGCCAGCCCTGAATCAAGTCAGGATTCCCCAGATCCCATGCCTCCTGACTTTCTGAATGAGTCTCCTATGGGGAACTGATGAAACGCCTGATCAAAATTAATGGACCCACATGGACTGTTCTGATTCTTCAGTTTGTTTAATTTTCACTTTTTTCAAATAATTCAATGTGGCTCAGAAAGGACAACATGCCATGTTGTTTCTCCGTAGCCAGACTGCCTTTCTCCAAATACTCATAAATTCCTTCTTCAATAATCCTCTCCAGTAGTTTACCCACTAGTGATGTAAGACTCTCTGGTCTAGAATTCCAAGAAGTATCCCTATTGTCTTTCGTCAACAAATGAATAACATTTTCCACCCTCCAATCATCTAGTTTTATTTCCGTGGCCATCCAAGCCATAAATATCCTGTCCAAAAGCTCAGCAGTAACTTTGCTCGCATTCCAAAATTTACCTGGACAATATCCCTTCCAGTATCGGGGAATCATCCATCATAATGTTTTCCAAGTTTCCAGCGCATCCTCTTTCTCAGCGTCGGCATGATCTGGCGTATCCGCCTTTTTACACTGTGTTCACATTCTTCAATGTGTTCAGTAAGGAGCTTCAATGCCTCCTTGGACTCCAGACACAAGTTTTCCTCTGATCTGACCACACTCTCTCCAGTCTCCTCCTATTCTTCACAGTGCAACTCTCCAAAGACTTCTCAAGCCCCCTTCTAAGGCTGCTAAGCCCATTGTTAAATTCTTTCTTGTCTGCATTGCGACTCGCCATAAACTTATATGATCCTTTCTTCCTAAAATCTTAAGTATCTTTCCTTCTTCCTTTTGAATCGTTCCAATCTTCTTATCTCCCAGGGTTACTTTACGCTATCTTCCTTTCGCTGCCTGAAAGAGACAAGCCTATACTGAACCCCATGTCATTGTTCCTTCAACAATCACCACATATCTGTTGCGCATTTACCCGAGTGCATCATTTCCCAATTTACTTTCCCAATATTCTGCCAGGTAGCACCATAATTCACAGACCCCCAATTAAATACATTCCATGCTCCCTGGTCCTATCCCCGTGCAAGATAAATGTCGGGGAGTCCTGCCCTATGGTTCTGAAATGCTGACCCGCGTAGAGATCTGTCACCTGACCCGTTTCCTTTTCTAATATTAGATCCGGTATGGACTGTTCGCTCGTCCACGTGTCTTCTTATAGTGACATGAATCCTTCCTGGACACACTGAGAAATTATGCCATAGGTAAACCGTTTACCCTGGGGAGGTGCCAAAGAATATTGTGGAAGTTTCATTTACCCGTCCCAATAGCATGACACATGTCGATGTTCCCCTCCCGATCGGTTCCTCACTGTTCCCGTTGCGTTTTTTTTTGTTAATCTGGTGGGCGGCTGTATAGAATACTCCAAATGGGGAGATCGCGCTCTTCATGTTTCTGTGTTCGTCTCACAGTCTATTAACAAACGAACGCTCCACGTTGTCCTCCCTTTCTGCATCTGCGATACTATCCCTGGTTTACAATCGCTCTCCCTTAACACTCTATTACCCGACCCTGTCCGTCATTCAACATCTAAAACGCGGAAAGTCCTGCAGCCATTCCTGCCCTTGTGACAGTTGAGTATCTGGGATAGTTTGCAAACTATTTCAACCATTGTAACAATCACGCCAGCAGCATTGAATGTTTGAGTTTGTGACATATTTGCCAACCCTGTTCATTGTGAAACGGCTTTATTTGAAAACTCCGCTGAATTGCCATTGGAGGCGGGTGTTATCTACACAGACGGCCATTTAATGTAAACACATACGTCATTCCATTCGTCAGCTCTTCTCTGAATTTCCTCTGTGTCAGTGTATAGATACAAGTGTTGGTGCACACGCTGAGCATTACCAACATGAACCCAAATTGCTGTAGGATGTACACCGGGGAACTCAAATATCTGTCCTCGTAAAAATAGTTTTGCAGTTGCCATTTCAGGGAATGGGCTACATAGGGCATCGACAATAATATAAAATTAGCTGATATAGAAAACAACAAAATAATCGATTTTCTGCGTTTTTCCACCTCGGCATCTTTCTGATTGTCGCTGCTGTGCCGAAGCCTTCTGCGGACTCTAATTGCAGCAACGATATGCCTTACGGTTAACCCGTTAAACACCAGGATTAAGCCGATTGGGAGCAATGGGGTTAAAATACTCCCCAGTAATTGGTATGCTCTCCACACGGGTGAAGTAGCGAATTCATATGAGCCGGTGCACCGCCACGGCGTGTTGTCAATGATGACGTAAGGTTGAACGACAAAGTAAGCCGGGACACATCTCCCGCAGCTCACTATCACCACGGTCACGATAACCACCGTTGCTGTTCTCTCGGTGCAGTATCGTTCCCGCAGCTTTCGGCAACATATTGCGATGAAGCGATCGAAGGTAAAACTGACCGTAAACCAAACAGAACAGTCCGTCGTTACAGCCCGAAATATAACCGTCAGAGCGCATACAGGAGTGATTAGCAGGGATCTGGAATAAATGTAGAAATTGTTGGTCTGTTCCACTAAAGCAACAACGATAACCACCATCAGATCCGCTGTGGCTATTCCAACCAGGTAACGGGTGATGCATTTGGAGAGTCCGCATTTTCCCGGAGATAGGATCACAATGGCCGTTAAATTAACTACAAGAAAATTGAATAAAAAAGAAATACCTTCAGTGGCAACTCTCTGAATGCCTATTCTAAAGATGCTATGCAGGGTATGGCAGTTTGGAAGTGGAAAGCAGATATCTAATCGCAGGTAAATTAACCTCAAGAAACTGGAAAGCAAAAGAGAAGAATGGTCAACAGCATCTCTCTGAATGCCCTCAGGTCTGGTCTGTTTGGAAGTGGAAAGCGGGAATCCAGTGTGTGCGGTCTCGGTCGCTGCACTCCGGCTGGAGGACAATGACGGATGTGAGTGTCAGCGGATTGGCGACCTTCCCACAGTTTATAGCGAGGCATCAGAGTTTCACGACTCATGTACCGGTGAACGGACGATCATCCCAGTAAACAAGACAATTTCCATTATTAGAGGTAAAGGAGTTGAAGGGATTGTTTGCAGCAGTGACAAAATGGAATCAAAACATACAAAGCACAATTTATCATTTATTGACTTATATAAGAACAGACCTACGTGTCGAAAATGGACTGGACCGTCATTTATATAAGCTGCCAAGTTGTTATAAGGACGAAGTTTCTACACTGATAGAGACTCGGACCTAGAAAAGCAGAGACCAACATCACTTCAGAAAGCCTAGCGAGGTGAAACTGTGAAACAGTGACAATATCGGCACGAACGTAATTGACAAAAAAAAAATCACATCGATCAAAGTACGAAAATGAAAACAAAACAATTAGATGCCTGAACCCTCCATTCCGGAAACCCGTTTCAGCCGACGGCAGCATCTGTGCTCAGTAACAGTGCGGATCCCGCAGCAGAGTAACAGCAAGACGACGGCACCGTACATAAAGTAACCAGCTCCGGCATCTTACCGGGGACACCAACCGCTACGAGTGTGGGATAGTAAATGGCCGCGATGTAGTAAATCGCCGGATATCCCATATTCCGTCAGAAGCAGCGTTCAGTTGTACGGAACGTTTCAGCTGCTCAGATGGGCTGGGCATCGGTTTAGCGGATTTTTATTGAGATGAGAGCAATTCCACTGAGGCAATTAGCGTGGTTATCACGTCAGGGACATTAGTGACAACCAACTGCACAAACACTTACGCAAAACTATTTTTACTCACTCTCCCCGTGTCATGAATTTGACTCCTGAAGGGATATTGCAACGATGTACTTCAAAACAAAACATGATGTGAGTTTTTCATGTTATTTTCCATGATACCTGGCTTCAGCTATTTAAATAGGATATTTTTTTTATACATGTGCTGCTTTAAAAGTAGACATTCTTCTTGAAGTCGATTTCTTTTGTAATATTTGACCGTGCATATTCGCTTCTGAAATTGAGAGAAGGAGTTTGTTCCGTCCGGGGAATGGAGCAAACGTCTTTATTAAAGGGGAACATTCTTTCATTCTTTTCTTTCGTTCGTTTCAGTCATTCCGGGCGGATTGAGTGTTGGAAATGAGAGTGACAACTGACACGTATTACAATCAAATACACTGCACATATTTCTCCAAACAGTTTAAAAGATCCACAGCGATATTCCAGAGACCTGTGATCAAAAAGGGAACGTGCCCTCAGGAGATTCGCGACAGCTGTGGGCAGTTTGAAGAACACTGTTTTCCAGCGCACATGGGCTGTCTGGCAGGAACCTGACCTCTACCGGTGAATGATCTGCCCACCCCATACCCGTGACCTGCGATGCAGTCTATTTAACTTTAAACATATTCTCAAACCTGCCACAATTCTACCACTATTTCTCCACCCATTCGCTCTTTGAATAAAAGTAGCAAGTGAAATCTGTGAAATATCCACAGGTTCCAAGGCTGTTCTATTATTTGCCGTTAAGTTTTTTTTTCTCCTGATTTACTGTCAGGTATATTCCCTTTCGAGCGTCACTATAAGAATGTGCGGAACAGCGGATGTGTTCAAGCTCACCCGTCAATCACACTTCCTTCTGCTCTCGCAGTGCACCGCTCCGTGTCTATTGTGTTACTCGTAGCGATCAGCGGCCCTCGCCTTATTGAAGGAAGCCTCATCACTCAGTTTCCCTTGTGCAACTCGTATTGTTGTGCGGCCCTCGGTCGACTCGAGAAAGTATCACCTCTGCCTTCAAATTCATCCGTCCTAAATGAATCATTTCGTACCTTCCCGGGTTGAACTCCATCTGTAACTTCTCAGCGCTGCCCTGCGTCCTGTCACTGTCCTGTTGTCATCTGTGACAAACTTTTGTACTCTCCATAATTCCACCAACCTCCACATCATTAACCACCCTTCCACCTCCTCATCCAAATCATTCATAAAAACTCAAAAAGCCGGGGGTTTCAGAACAGATCTCTGCAGGACTCCACTGGTCACCGACATCCAGAGAGAAAACGCTCCATCCACAACTATCCTCTGCCTTCTGTGAGCGTCAGTTCTGAATCCACCAGCCAACTTTCCCTGGGTACCAAACCTTCTGACCTTATAATTGGTCCTACCATGGATATCTTTAACGACTTGTTAAAATCCATTCATGTCAGATCAATTATCGCCCACTTTATTTCCAGAAGATCACCAAACAAACACGTTCTCCCATCTGTTTCTCTCTCCCGTTGTCTCCGCTTTGACTCGGGCGAGAGCAAAGATGTGAACTGTCCTTATCCTCCGGGTACAAACTGGAAGTGGTTGTCCAACTCACTGTGGGGACAACTACTCCTTCATCCCCATTACCGTCAATTGCCTGAAACATAAATCTAAGAGGATCATCTCATCTCGGACCAGAACATCCCATTGACAACATGTTTTCAGGATCTTAGCTACTGGGGGATATTGACTATCTCCAAGAGGTTTGAGTTGATATCAACCAAACTTATATGGAGAAGTCTGGATTCGAAATACTGATGGACTGTCTCTGTCCCGACAAATCGCGAAGGTGTAAAGTGGCTCGGCTGATGTAGTGACATCATAACATTCTGATCTATTTCAAACACCCGCGGTTTTGTTCGCACCTCGAAACAAGCTTCGCTCTGCCGTTTCTTCCGTCACGTATTATGGGCGGCATCATAATGGGACTCCTTAATAGAGTCAATTAATTGCTGCTTGAATTTGTCCTTTCCAATGCTATCATACTCGGTCTGTGATAAATCTAGCCAAGCAGGAAAACTAACGCTTTTACTTCTTTTCTCGCGATCATCAACCTAAAACGTGTAAATGCAGGAGAGCAACATACATCAAAGTTGCTGGTGAACGCAGCAGGCCAAGCAGCATCTGTAGGAAGAGGTATAGTCGACGTTTCAGGCCGAGACCCTTCGTCAGGACTAACTGAAGGAAGAGTGAGTAAGGGATTTGAAAGCTGGAGGGGGAGGGGGAGATGCAAAATGATAGGAGAAGACAGGAGGGGGAGGGATAGAGCCGAGAGCTGGACAGGTGATAGGCAAAAGGGGATACGAGAGGATCATGGGACAGGAGGTCCGGGAAGAAAGACAAGGGGGGTGACCCAGAGGATGGGCAAGAGGTATATTCAGAGGGACAGAGGGAGAAAAAGGAGAGTGAGAGAAAGAATGTGTGCATAAAAATGAGTAACAGATGGGGTACGAGGGGGAGGTTGGGCCATAGCGGAAGTTAGAGAAGTCAGAACATGGGGTAAGACAGTGACCATGAGCCGCTGAGACACTTTACACAACATTGTCTTTAAATGCCAGTTCATCAGTTCAACAATCGCACTGTATTGTGGTCGGTAGGGGATATTGAACCTCTGTTTTACCCCAAACAGTTTCATTAGATTTTGTGACATTATCTATCCAATTGGTGAACGCATCCACAATGCCGACCACATAGGTCAGTGCTTCAGGGGATGGAGGTGAAGATCTAGCAAAATAAACCTGCAAGTTAACACATGGTCCTTCTACGGGGCGTGTCCTAATACCGCTTCTCCAGCCGATTTATCTGGTTATTACTGGGCACAAATCAAACAATTCTTACAATAATGTGGTACATCTCCTCGCAATTTCGACCACCAACACTGATTCTTCAGCTGTTCCATAGTTCTGTCTGATCCTTGATGCCCACAAATGTCATGATGGCAATACATCACCTGGTTTATTTCACATTCTGGCGCAAAAAAAAAAATACCATTATTTATTACAATCCGATTCTCTGCCTGTTTCCCTCAATATTTCCCAATCTCCTCAGATTCCTCTCCACTTTGTACCTTTGCCAACTCCTGATCCTGTTGCTCTGTCATGACTAAGTCTATAGGCATACAGTTTGCTGGTTTCTCTGTTCCCTACCTCTGCTCCTGGATTCCTTTTCACCACCCAGCTTGATTCTAGTTTGGCTCACTCACCAGCATTCGTGCTCTCTTCCGGGAGAATCTGTAACTGACCCTTCACCTTTTTGTTTAATCCATAAGTGTTTGCACTTCCCTTCTCAAATATCTACTTCAACATGGGAGCTGATGGTATTGGTTTCCCATCTTTTGAGAAATAACCTCTAGCTTTCCATAACGGTAAATATTCAATCAAAGCACACGCGTATGCAGTGAATGAAGGGAGATGGGTCATGTACAGTCATCAGAGTTTAATGTCATTTGCTATCTTGTTCAGCGCAGAAGTACTGAGTAAAAGGGCTTGTTCCTGTACTCTACTGTTCCAGCATCCCAACATCTCCAGCTGATGTGTTCACATTGTAATATCAATCTAGTAATCATCAGCTGTCCATTCTCCTCCATTTATCTCGTTCTTCAGCACTGACGTAGTGTAATAGAGGACAGGGTGTCTTGCCACACAGGAGCAAACTCTTCCTCCCACCATGTCCCTGACGAGCGGAACATTCCCGGCTGCGCTGTGACGTAACCAGTGACGCTAATTTCTCAGGAGATCATCAATCACCCGGATGCTGCAATGTGGAACTGTGGATTATTCCAAATGTGAAACATGACCTTCCCTCGCATTCCTATTCACAAACTCGCTCAGTGCTGCACAGAACAACATAGACATAATTTTATCAATGGAAAATGCATGGCATATTGCAGGCAAGTCTGAAGCTATCATAGGGAACTCGAAATGGATATGAAACTATGAATGGGACATAACTCGAATTGATTCATGGTGCAGTGCACATTGAGAAGTATGTGACAGAATCGGCAAACATAAGAGAGAAGATACACGGTCAAATTAGCAATTTAGAATTGCTGAGTGGAAATGTATTCATATAAACGATGCTGGAACATGAAACGCTCTGCCTCGGTTGGTCTTATTTCGATCAAATTATTAATCTAATTACACACTTATTGATATAAATTATTGGATTTATTTAATTTGATTATTCTCATTCAACATTTCAAAGGTGATTTTGCCAAACCACAGAAAGTTACAGACCACGTGCTGCTCAATTGGCTCTGTGTGTCATGATCCGGATCGGAGTCCCTTTAAATTTACCTTGTTTATGTTACGATCCGGACCGTTGATTCTCTGTTTTCCCATGTCCCTCGACTTTGGTGATTACAGGCAATTAACGCTCGGCTGAACCGGTAGTTTATAGTCTCCGGCTTTCAGCCGTTCGGCGCGGGGGTGTTTGCAAAGTCATCTAAGTTACGGTGTGCCGACGTCATCTGGCCGGAGCAAGCCTGCTCTCTGCCGAAGCGAGTGCCGATAATTCGCCCTCCCTCACCGGAGCAACCCTGTTCAGTTACCTCGCCAAAGCGAGCCTGCAAAGTTTCCTCACCAAGGTGGGTCCGTCAGTTAACCCGCCGGAGGGAATCAAGAACCGCTGTCTGCTGTTCCCGGGCCGATTCGAGAGCTCTCTACTACCCGGAGGCTCCAAGTCAAGTCCTGTCCCTGGCGGCATTCAAGCACCAAGCACCAATTCAAGTCCTTTCCCTAGCTGCATTCAAGCACCAAGACAAGTCCTGGCCCTTGCGGCTTCCCAGTTCTGAGTCAAGTCCTGGCCCTGGCGGTCTGTGATTCCTGTCCTACCCCCTTGTCTGAATCCCTTCTCTGCCCCTCTCGCCTCTCACCCTCGTCTGCAGCCCCCACCTGTACTTCGGTCTAGTTCTATTGCCGAAGCTAGATAGGTACTGTCTGGTGTTCATTCGTGTTGGTCTTGTCTTGTCTTGTCCTCGCCTCCGTGGGGTAAGTCAGGCCGTCTTGCCGTTGCCCCGCGGTGGGTCATGAGTCCCGGCCCTATGATCTGTACCGAAGGAGGGGTCCCGGCTCTCTGTTCTGTGTGTGAGTCCCGGCCCTATGTCCTGTACCCAAGGAGGGGTCCCGACTTTGTGTTCTGTGTATGTGTCCATGGTTCCATGTACCTGCTCTCCCGAGACCGAGGCTCTGTTTTCCTTGTCCCTCCTCTCCCTAGCCCATGTCATGTTCATGCCTGGTTCTGGGGTCCGAGCCCGAGGCAAGATCCAGGTACTGGGTCCTTGCCTAGTATCGGGCTCGGCGTGCATACCCTAGCCTCTTCATGTCTCCTCTAATTCTGGGAGATGATTCCGAGTCTAAGCCCAGACCCTTGCTCCCAGCCTAGTAGTAGTCCTGGGTCCTTCTCCTGCTCCTGCCTAGTTCTCCTGGTATCGAGCAATAAACTAAATCTAAGTAACCTCACAAGATGTATTTTTCATTTGGGTCCACCGTTGCTCCCTATGCCCCCGCCGTTGTGACACTATGTGGTTGACTAACGATTAGCGTGGAAAATGATTCCGGGCCGAATGGTCTGTCTGCCAAATGACTCCACGACGCTGAATGTCCGACTCAATACAACCGTCTTCATTCATCTCACAATTATAACATAAACCGACTGCAGGAGACGCTTGTTCTAACAATAGCTCAGGAAATACTGAATCTATTTCAAGATTATTTACTAGGTTTCAGCAACAGCGGGAAAGAAGGAGAAAAAATACTCTCGCTCCCACCGAATCATGTCTCACAGGCACAGGACAGGGGCGACACACGTAACGGTGGAGCCAAAGCAGACAAATACAAAATGAAACCCACACCCCCACAATGTAACAGAGACTGACGGATACAGAATGAACCCCACATCCTCACACTGTAACAGAGACTGACAGATACAAAATGAAACCCACACTCTCAGACTGTAACGACTCTGGTATGTACAGTATGAAATGTAGACTCTCACAGTGAGCCAAAGAGTGAGAACTAAAGAACCCCACACTCTCATTCTGCACCAGGGACTGATATCTATAAAATGATCCTCACACTGTCACATTGCACCGGGGACTGGTGGGTACAGAATGAACCTTCCTTCCACACTCTACCGGCGACAGGCAGGTGGAGAATGAAACCCACACTCTTATATTATCCGATTGAATGTCTCCGGTTTGTCGATTGTCTCTACATTTCTATCGTTCTCTCTCACTAATTCTGCATTTTACGTCAACTGCATATTAACCCTCTCTTCATTTTCACCTTGAAACCGACTGCAAGCTCGGTCCTTTCCTCCCTCCTGCAGACTGGCCGATTACTCTGTTCTCCCAATTTACTGTTCTTATTTCATTCTGCTGTGAATAATTCTTCTTTCTACAACATGGCCTTGCAGCTGTTTAAATGTCGCTTCTGTTTCATCAATCCCTTCATCGATATGCTGACCCCACCGTGAAACATCGTGTTCAGCGCGTTCCGACTGGGAAGAGAAAGGCATGAACTGGGAGATCGACAAAGAATTTAATACATGTACCGACATTCATTTGCCTGTGTGTGTGTGTTAATAATGGTTTTAATATGGTTTTATGCGATGGTGTGGCCCTACTCGTCATCCTGCATTTATATCTGCAGGGCACTGCGAAGGTAATGCCAGGGACACGGGCATTTTTATGTTCAACCATGAAAAGAATCGGAATGGAATCTATAGATGGCAGAAAGTATTTTGTTAAATTATGCCGGTATTCACACCAGGGAGAAATGTGTTGATGGTTGTGCTCTTAACCCGCAGGACAGTGAATGGCAGTGATCAGCCCATTGTATTCCTACAGCTAATTGAACGAAACAGTGTTTCAGTATCTAAATGTCCCTCAGGTAGATTCAACATCGGCTTTGTCCGTCAGTTTACCGTTTCAAAATCCACAGCACGAGTAGTAAATTTTATACATATTCGTTCTAAGATGTATATGAGGTACACACTTACATACTTAACATTAACAGCGTAATACGCATTTTTCCCTGAATCAATTTCTTTCTGAATTCTAACTTCGAAAATAACCTGGTGATTCTGCAATATCGTTACTGGTACTTATTTGCATTTTCACTGGTGTTGATACAATGCTTTCTATTTGTCTCTGTCTCTGGTACAGCAGCCGATAACGTCTGTAATGCTGGGGTCATTGGTTTGCATTTCGCGCCGTATACCTGCCAACATCTGTGTTTGCTACTGACTCGGTAACAGTGCAAACAGTGACAGTTTGTGCCAAAAAAATAATGTTAACGTATCATATCCAGAAAAAAAAAGTCACCGGAGCAAAGTAAGTGAATCATATTCAAGGTCGTTATCGCAGAGAAATAGCAAGGCAGAGACTTTTGTTCGAGTGGAATCAGCGCTGATGAGGTGGACTCAACAACAGGATTACAGACTGTTGTCGCCACCAGCGATGCTCAGATAATGTCCTGTCATTACACGGAGTAGTTTGACAACATCGTACTTGGTGTTGCGGTCCCAGCATCGGCCGTCTCTTGAGGCTTTAAGACTGGTGTTGCGTCCAGTTCAATGAAATAAGGCGTGTTATTTCCCCATTGGCATTACTGTTCATTAAAGTAGAGAAATAACTGCTAATTAGCAATAATTAGCACCAGTGCGCTGAGACCGGTGGGTTCTGTATGAACCGCACTATACCTGCGACAAACAGGTAGAGACTGAAAACATACTCTCGTATTATCCGACTGAACGTCTCCCGTTTGTTGATTGTCTCTGCCCTGCTGTCGTTCTCTCTCACGAATCCGTAACTTATGTGAATTTCATGTCAAACCTCTCTTCATTACCTGCTTGAAACCTATTGCGTCACGAATCCTTTTCTCTCCAGCAGACTGAGCTATTACTCCGTGTTCTCCCAACTCATTGTTTTTTTTAATCTCTCATTCTGCTGTAAGTATCTCCTGTTTCTGTAACATGGACCTGCGACTGTTTCAATGTCACTTCGGGTTTTTGGTCTGTCCCTTAAAAGATACGCAGACCCATCCGTAAGATATATTGTTTAACGCGTTCAGTGACGGAAGAGAAAGGCATGAGCAGGGCCATCGAGGAATAACTGGGGAGAGATCGAGAGAGAGAGAGAGAGAGAGAGAGAGAGAGAGAGAGAGAGAGTTAGAGAGAAAGACAGATGGAGGATATGTTTTCTAGAGAGAGATGGAGAAAGTGTGTATGTGTTTGTGTATGTCTGTGTGTGTGTGTGTGTGTGTGTGTGTGTGTGTGTGTGTGTGTGTGGTGATAATGGTTTCTAATTTAAATTTATTTGCTGTGTGGCCTTTTTTGGCGGTGTTACATTAATTTCTACCAGGACACCGCAGAGGTAATCCCAAGTACACAGCTATTTTAAGTCAAAGCACTAGATGAAGACATCTGTTTAAGGAGTTGAATCTATATGTGATCAAAAATATCATGCCAGTATTTACACTGGACAGAAACGTGTTGATGGTTGTACTCGTAACCCACAGGCCAGGGAATGGCAGCCTTATCAGCCCATTATATTCTTACAGCTAATTAAACGTTTCAAAATCCACGGCACTAGTCGGAAATTTTATTCCTTTGCTTTATAGGATGTATAATATGTTCTTCTACACACACACACACACACACACACACACACACACACACACACACACACACACACACACACACACATACAAATACTACAGATGTGGAGAAGATGGTTTAAGAGATGGAGGGAACCATGGACATCTCTGGACTTCAAATTATCGAAAATAAATATAATACAAGGGAAGTTCATCAAATGACGTAATCATCGATGTCGTGCAGGGCTGATGGAGAACCGGACAGAGTGTCTGTGTACACAACGGGTATGTTTTATACCTGATGGGGAACTGGACAGAGTGTCTGTGTACACAGCGGGTATGTTTTATATCTGATGGTGAACCGGACAGAGTGTATGTGTACACAGCGGGTATGTTTTATATCTGATGGAGAACCGGACAGAGTGTCTGTGTAAACAGCGGGTATGTTTTATATCTGATGGAGAACCGGACAGAGTGTCTGTGTACACAGCGGGTATGCTTTATATCTGATGGAGAACCGGACAGAGTGTCTGTGTACACAGCTAGTATGTTTTATATCTGATGGAGAACCGGACAGAGTGTCTGTGTACACAACGGGTATGTTTTATATCTGATGGGTAACCGGACAGAGTGTCTGTGAACAAAGCGGGTATGTTTTATATCTGATGGAGAACCGGACAGAGTGTCTGTGTACACAGCGGGTATGTTTTATATCTGATGGAGAACCGGACAGAGTGTCTGTGAACACAGCGGGTATGTTCTATATCTGATGGAGAACCGGACAGAGTGTCTGTGTGCACAGCGGGTATGTTTTATATCTGATGGAGAACCGGACAGAGTGTCTGCGTACACAGCGGGTATGTTTTATATCTGATGGTGAACCGGACAGAGTGTCTGTGTACACAGCGGGTATGTTTTATATCTGATGGGGAACCGGACAGAGTGTCTGTGTACACAGCGGGTATGTTTTATATCTGATGGGGAACTGGACAGAGTGTCTGTGTACACAGCGGGTATGTTTTATATCTGATGGGGAACTGGACAGAGTGTCTGTGTACACAGCCGGTATGTTCTATATCTGATGGAGAACCGGACAGAGTGTCTGTGTACACAGCGGGTATGTTTTATATCTGATGGGGAACTGGACAGAGTGTCTGTGTACACAGCGGGTATGTTTTATATCTGATGGAGAACCGGACATAGTGTCTGTGTACACAGCGGGTATGTTTTATATCTGATGGGGAACTGGACAGAGTGTCTGTGTACACAGCCGGTATGTTTTATATCTGATGGAGAACCGGACAGAGTGTCTGTGTACACAGCGGGTATGTTTTATATCTGATGGGGAACTGGACAGAGTGTCTGTGTACACAGCGGGTATGTTTTATATCTGATGGAGAACCGGACAGAGTGTCTGTGTACACAGCGGGTATGTTTTATATCTGATGGTGAACCGGACAGAGTGTCTGTGTACACAGCGGGTATGTTTTATATCTGATGGAGAACCGGACAGAGTGTCTGTGTACACAGCGGGTATGTTTTATATCTGATGGAGAACCGGACAGAGTGTCTGTGTACACAGCGGGTATGTTTTATATCTGATGGGGAACCGGACAGAGTGCCTGTGTACACAACGGGTATGTTTTATACCTGATGGAGAACCGGACAGAGTGTCTGTGTACACAACGGGTATGTTTTATACCTGATGGAGAACCGGACAGAGTGTCTGTGTACACAACGGGTATGTTTTATATCTGATGGGGAACCGGACAGAGTGTCTGTGTACACAGCGGGTATGTTTTATATCTGATGGGGAACCGGACAGAGTGTCTGTGTACACAGCGGGTATGTTTTATACCTGATGGAGAACCGGACAGAGTGTCTGTGTACACAGCGGGTATGTTTTATATCTGATGGGGAACTGGACAGAGTGTCTGTGTACACAGCGGGTTTGTTTTATATCTGATGGAGAACCGGACAGAGTGTCTGTGAACACAGCGGGTATGTTTTATATCTGCTGGAGAACCGAACAGAGTGTCTGTGTACACAGCGGGTATGTTTTATATCTGATGGAGAACCGGACAGAGTGTCTGTGTACACAACGGGTATGTTTTATATCTGATGGGTAACCGGACAGAGTGTCTGTGAACACAGCGGGTATGTTTTATATCTGATGGAGAACCGGACAGAGTGTCTGTGTACACAGCGGGTATGTTTTATATCTGATGGAGAACCGGACAGAGTGTCTGTGAACACAGCGGGTATGTTCTATATCTGATGGAGAACCGGACAGAGTGTCTGTGTACACAGCGGGTATGTTTTATATCTGATGGAGAACCGGACAGAGTGTCTGTGTACACAGCGGGTATGTTTTATATCTGATGGTGAACCGGACAGAGTGTCTGTGTACACAGCGGGTATGTTTTATATCTGATGGGGAACTGGACAGAGTGTCTGTGTACACAGCGGGTATGTTTTATATCTGATGGGGAACTGGACAGAGTGTCTGTGTACACAGCCGGTATGTTTTATATCTGATGGAGAACCGGACAGAGTGTCTGTGTACACAGCGGGTATGTTTTATATCTGATGGGAAACTGGACAGAGTGTCTGTGTACACAGCGGGTATGTTTTATATCTGATGGAGAACCGGACAGAGTGTCTGTGTACACAGCGGGTATGTTTTATATCTGATGGTGAACCGGACAGAGTGTCTGTGTACACAGCGGGTATGTTTTATATCTGATGGAGAACCGGACAGAGTGTCTGTGTACACAGCGGGTATGTTTTATATCTGATGGAGAACCGGACAGAGTGTCTGTGTACACAGCGGGTATGTTTTATATCTGATGGGGAACCGGACAGAGTGCCTGTGTACACAACGGGTATGTTTTATACCTGATGGAGAACCGGACAGAGTGTCTGTGTACACAACGGGTATGTTTTATACCTGATGGAGAACCGGACAGAGTGTCTGTGTACACAACGGGTATGTTTTATATCTGATGGGGAACCGGACAGAGTGTCTGTGTACACAGCGGGTATGTTTTATATCTGATGGGGAACCGGACAGAGTGTCTGTGTACACAGCGGTTATGTTTTATATCTGATGGGGAACTGGACAGAGTGTCTGTGTACACAGCGGGTGTGTTTTATATCTGATGGAGAACCGGACAGAGTGTCTGTGAACACAGCGGGTATGTTTTATATCTGATGGAGAACCGGACAGAGTGTCTGTGTACACAGCGGGTATGTTTTATATCTGATGGAGAACCGGACAGAGTGTCTGTGTACACAGCGGGTATGTTTTATATCTGATGGGGAACCGGACAGAGTGCCTGTGTACACAACGGGTATGTTTTATACCTGATGGAGAACCGGACAGAGTGTCTGTGTACACAACGGGTATGTTTTATACCTGATGGAGAACCGGACAGAGTGTCTGTGTACACAACGGGTATGTTTTATATCTGATGGGGAACCGGACAGAGTGTCTGTGTACACAGCGGGTATGTTTTATATCTGATGGGGAACCGGACAGAGTGTCTGTGTACACAGCGGGTATGTTTTATACCTGATGGAGAACCGGACAGAGTGTCTGTGTACACAGCGGGTATGTTTTATATCTGATGGGGAACTGGACAGAGTGTCTGTGTACACAGCGGGTGTGTTTTATATCTGATGGAGAACCGGACAGAGTGTCTGTGAACACAGCGGGTATGTTTTATATCTGCTGGAGAACCGAACAGAGTGTCTGTGTACACAGCGGGTATGTTTTATATCTGATGGAGAACCGGACAGAGTGTCTGTGTACACAACGGGTATGTTTTATATCTGATGGGTAACCGGACAGAGTGTCTGTGAACACAGCGGGTATGTTTTATATCTGATGGAGAACCGGACAGAGTGTCTGTGTACACAGCGGGTATGTTTTATATCTGATGGAGAACCGGACAGAGTGTCTGTGAACACAGCGGGTATGTTCTATATCTGATGGAGAACCGGACAGAGTGTCTGTGTACACAGCGGGTATGTTTTATATCTGATGGAGAACCGGACAGAGTGTCTGTGTACACAGCGGGTATGTTTTATATCTGATGGGGAACTGGACAGAGTGTCTGTGTACACAGCGGGTATGTTTTATATCTGATGGGGAACTGGACAGAGTGTCTGTGTACACAGCCGGTATGTTTTATATCTGATGGAGAACCGGACAGAGTGTCTGTGTACACAGCGGGTATGTTTTATATCTGATGGGGAACTGGACAGAGTGTCTGTGTACACAGCGGGTATGTTTTATATCTGATGGAGAACCGGACAGAGTGTCTGTGTACACAGCGGGTATGTTTTATATCTGATGGTGAACCGGACAGAGTGTATGTGTACACAGCGGGTATGTTTTATATCTGATGGAGAACCGGACAGAGTGTCTGTGTACACAGCGGGTATGTTTTATATCTGATGGAGAACCGGACAGAGTGTCTGTGTACACAGCGGGTATGTTTTATATCTGATGGGGAACCGGACAGAGTGCCTGTGTACACAACGGGTATGTTTTATACCTGATGGAGAACCGGACAGAGTGTCTGTGTACACAACGGGTATGTTTTATACCTGATGGAGAACCGGACAGAGTGTCTGTGTACACAACGGGTATGTTTTATATCTGATGGGGAACCGGACAGAGTGTCTGTGTACACAGCGGGTATGTTTTATATCTGATGGGGAACCGGACAGAGTGTCTGTGTACACAGCGGTTATGTTTTATATCTGATGGGGAACTGGACAGAGTGTCTGTGTACACAGCGGGTGTGTTTTATATCTGATGGAGAACCGGACAGAGTGTCTGTGAACACAGCGGGTATGTTTTATATCTGATGGAGAACCGGACAGAGTGTCTGTGTACACAGCGGGTATGTTTTATATCTGATGGGGAACCGGACAGAGTGCCTGTGTACACAACGGGTATGTTTTATACCTGATGGAGAACCGGACAGAGTGTCTGTGTACACAACGGGTAAGTTTTATACCTGATGGAGAACCGGACAGAGTGTCTGTGTACACAACGGGTATGTTTTATATCTGATGGGGAACCGGACAGAGTGTCTGTGTACACAGCCGGTATGTTTTATATCTGATGGGGAACCGGACAGAGTGTCTGTGTACGCAGCGGGTATGTTTTATATCTGATGGGGAACCGGACAGAGTGTCCGTGTACACAGCGGGTATGTTTTATATCTGATGGAGAACTGGACAGAGTGTCTGTGTACACAGCGGGTCTGTTTTATATCTGATGGAGAACCGGACAGAGTGTATGTGTACACAGCGGGTATGTTTTATATCTGGTGGCAGATAGTGCGACAGGGTGGGGTGGGTTTGGTGTCTGAGCGGCCAAAGTGGAGCTGCTGAATGAAAAAGCAAAGTGAATGACATTAACCTGAATTCAGCAGGAGGAGACTGAGAGGGGTTCGCATGTGTCCCCGGATCCAGAGCACACTGGGGGGAAACGGGATCTATTTGTAGATGAAACAGCAGGCGTGACAGTGAAACATGCTGACAATGCTGGAAACATCGATTCCGGATTGCTTGTGGAAAGAGAACCACAGTGAAAGTTTCTGTTTGGAAAATAAGTGCAGTCGTGATCGCTGCCAGTACAACTGTGTAAAATTTGTAAATGAAACCACTTATTGTTCACTTACTGGTCTCATTGCGCATTGGGTGGAATGACACAGAGGGATCTGACTGAGGTAATGTTAATGGTATTGACGTGTTCGTGTTATATGCCCATAGCATTTGCACCTGAGACGCTGTCGGTGATGTAATTTGTTTGTTCAATAACAATGATCAGAGGTGGGACCTTGTCACTAGAGATCGATCCCTTGTATAAATCAGAGCCTGTTGTAGTACGTCAGTCCAGAGTGTTTTGCCGAGCTGTGGAATTCAGGGCAATAGCGTTCACTACGTCGCTCAGTTGGGAAATCCAGTAATCTGCTGGATTGAAGACATTTACTACCCTGTTATTTCCCGGTAAGCCGCTGTCACTTTGGTTGGTGAAGTTTCTAGTTTTGTTGAATCTTTCAGTGTGCAGTGTGACAATGCAATTCATAAATTACAAAACTCCAGCAGTTCGCATCTAAGCCTCCTCTGTTATGACAT
The DNA here is from genome assembly GCF_963921235.1 of Mobula hypostoma. Taxonomy (NCBI): domain Eukaryota; kingdom Metazoa; phylum Chordata; class Chondrichthyes; order Myliobatiformes; family Myliobatidae; genus Mobula; species Mobula hypostoma. Next base: position 125,315 of record NW_026948264.1, on the reverse strand, counting down.
GAAACAGTGTCATTCTTTTGGGCTGCCAGAAACCGCACAGATTCTATTTCAGAGTTTGTTCTGTGACAGTGAATCATTTGCAAGTCATGCTTCCCCGGTATTGTGGCGAGACCTATAATTTAGGACCTGGAAAGCGATTCATCAAAGACCCAACATCGATCGCTGCCGCACATCACTGGTCACAGGCCTGCAATCCTAAATAAGGACATCTCCCATCCCACCAGCACATTGTGCCGCCTATCACGATGTCAATTGCTGGACACGATGTATTGTAACACCCTGGAGCAGACCATCTTGCGGGGACTTGCCAATGCTCGGGCATTAAATGCCAAGCACCAGATATTCTCCTATCTTTTTGTTCACCTGCTCATAAACTCAGTTCAATTCGCGAGACATGATCGGCTCTTCAGAATCCCTACTATGCATTTCTCACTAATAATATGAGGCTGACTGGCCCTCAGTTCCCCAGATCCTCCTTCGTAAATAACAGCAATCCTCTCGTCCTCTGGTACGTCATCGATCTCTGTCGAATGGAAAACTATCTTTGCCAGAGGCGTTGCTTCTCAGAAGACCCCGTGAAAGACTGTGAACGCCCAGAGGTTTGTCCATCCATTCGCTCTTCAGGTTTCGACACAGCTCTTGTGCCGCCATGTGCAGCGCCTCTGTGCTGCCCCTCAGCCCGGCCATTTCGTCATTGACTGGACTTGCTTACGTCAGACGCCTCTGATATCTCGCGATGGGACATCACACGTGCAGTGGCTTGTCCTTCCATGGCCTCTGGTCCTCTGGCTCTGGTTCACCCTCTTCTACTTCCATATCCCCTGCCTGCTGTGTGATGTATTCCCCCAGGTGCCTCAGGGACCATCTTCCTGACATATTCATGGGTGTTGTTCATTTCTACCATGACTGTGGCCTTGACACTTCCAAGTCCCCGTCGTCCTTTATTCCAGTGGGTGTATAGTCGCTCGACGATGGACTTTAGATAGAATCCTCCATGTCTTGTTAGTAGTCTCCGGGTCTTGATATCAGCAACTTCCAGTTCGCTCCTTGGCCAGCACAATATTGTGACGGGGTATCTTATAAACGCTGGGGCGAATGTATTGATGGCTCCGATCTTCTTCTTCCTATTCCGCTGACCTTTTACAACCTGTCTCACTCTTTGGAGAACTTGGATCTTTCAGTATTTATTGTGTCCTCATCGTGGCTTCCATGCGTCTACAGGATCCCTAGGTATTTACAGCTGCCTTGCAGATCTGCTGTGTTGTCCCTGATTTATTAAAGCAAATGCGCTAAGAGCTGTCTTTACGATCCTACCTAATCTTGATGTCACGTTCAATGAATTATATATCTGTACTCACCGATCGGTCTGTTCTACCACACTCTTCAGTTCAGTTCCCTATTGTTTTTCCACCCATATGATGCACCTCACACTTGTCTGCATTAAATTCCATCTCCCATATTTGGGAATTTTCTTTTTTCAAATTGAAGGCTTTGACAGCCTGCCTTGCTGTCCACTAACTTTCACGTCTTGGTGTCATACACAAATTGACTGATTAAGTCTACCAGTTCATCATCCAGATCGTTGATACAGATGCCCTGCAACAATGGACGCAAAACAGAGCCGTTTGGTACAACGCTAGTCACAGGCCTCCAGTCAGAGAAACACCCATCTACAACCCCTCTCTGACTATTCCGGCGAGGCCACTGACTAAACAAATTTACTCCCTCATTCTGAATGACAATTGGGACTGATTGAGCAAACTCCCAAGCGGGTCATTAGCAAAGGCCTTGTTAAAGTCCATGTGGACAACATTCACGGCCTTTCAGTTAACTATCATTTCCTGGCCATGACATCTCAAACTTTGACATTGATGTGTGGTGGACAGTCAGTTGCCTCACAGATAAATGGAATCACCAGAGCCTGTGAACGGAAAACCGTGCAAAAAGTACTCGGCACGGCCCAGTCCATCACTGAAAATGCCTAACCCCCGAGGTTGAGCACATCTAAACAGAGCGCTGGAAAGCAGTATAAATCATCACGGAGCTCGCCATTCAGGCGATGTTCAGTGCTCGGAATTGCCATCAGAAAAAGCTGCAGGAGTCTCGGACCTACACCACCAGGTTCAGGAACACTTATTACCCCTTAACAATCAGGGTCTTGTACTAGAGGGGAAAACTTCACACTGATTCATTCACCCCATCACTGACCTGCTCCCACAACCTGGAGATCCCCTCTTAAAGGATCGTCAGCTGACGTTCTCAATATTTATTATTCATTTATTTCTCTTTCTATCATGATATTATCAGTATAATTATTTTATTTGGATAACGTGTCTGACAGGAAATAATAACATACTAGCTATGTTGTGGTTTTGTGGGTAAGTTGTGGAGCGGAGATTTTGATGTCTTAAAGCATGGGGAAAGTAATTTACTGAGTCCAGTCATCACGGCGTAGAAACTACGTAGCCTGATCCAAGACGGAGGAAGGATACACAGTTATTCAGCGGGCTGTCTGTATATGTGGCAAATAGACTACTGTCAGGATCGCCCTCCACTACACAGCAATAGATGGTCCTATTATTGATGTACACAACCCGTCCTCCTCAGATATTAAAGGCATATATGAGCTTTTTGAATTGCGTGGGATTTGATCAGGGAGCATGAGAGGTTGTGCATTATATGCCTCCCAAAGCTTTTGAGACCGCACACAATTTCCACTGCTGCGCTGCAGAATTATGGAGGGGTAGCAGTGGTGCGGGGACTCCCAAAGGCGATAATCATAAGACCATAAGACCATAAGACAAAGGAGCAGAAGTCGGCCATTCGGCCCATCGAGTCTGCTCCGCCATTTTTTCATGAGCTGATCCATTCTCCCATTTAGTCCCTCTCCCCTGCGTTTTCACCATAACCTTTGATGTCCTGGCTACTCAGATACCTATCAATCTCTGCCTTAAATACACCCAATGACTTGGCCTCCACTACCGCCCGTGGCAACAAATTCCATAGATTCACCACCCTCTGATTAAAAAAAAAATCTTCGCATTTCTGTTCTGAATGGGCGCCCTTCAATCCTTAAGTCATGCCCTCTCGTACTAGACTCCCCCATCATGGGAAACAACTTTGCCACATCCACTCTGTCCATGCATTTCAACATTCAAAATATTTCTATAAGGTCTCCCCTCATTCTTCTAAACTCCAAGGAATACAGTCCAAGAGCGAACAAACATTCCTCATATGCTAACCCGCTCATTCCTGGAATCATTCAAGTGAGTCTTCTTTGTACCCTCTCCAACGACAGCACATCATTTCTTAAATAAGGAGACCAAAACTGCCCACAGTACTCCAAGTGAGTTCACACCAGCGCCTTATAGAGCCTCAACATCACATCCCTGCTCCTATACTCTATTCCTCTAGAAATGAATGCCAACATTGCATTCGCCTTCTTCACTACCGACTCAACCTGGAGGTTAACTTTAAGGGTATCCTGTACGAGGACTCCCAAGTCCCGTTGCATCACAGAACTTTGAATTCTTTCCCCATTTAAATAATAGTCTGCCCGTTTATTTCTTCTTCCAATGTGCATAACCATACACTTTCCAACATTGTACTTCATTCGCCACTTCTCTGCCCATTCTTCCAATCTATCCAAGTCTCTCTGCAGACTCTCCGTTTCCTCAGCACTACCGGCCCCTCCACCTATCTTCGTATCGTCAGCAATCTTAGCCTCAAAGCCATCTATTCCATAATCCAAATTGTTGATGTACAATGTAAAAAGAAGCGGCCCCAACACTGATCCCTGCGGAACACCACTGGTAACCGGCAGCCAACCAGAATAGGATCCCTTTATTCCCACTCTCTGTTTCCTGCCAATCAGCCAACGCTCTATCCACGTATGTAACTTTCCCGTAATTCCATGGGCTCTTATCTTGTTAAGTAGCCTCATGTGTGGCACCTTGTCAAAGGCCTTCTGAAAATCCAAATATACAACATCCACTGCATCTCCCTTGTCCTCAAAAAAATTGTAATAGGTTTGTCAGGCAGGATTTTCCTTTAAGGAATCCATGTTGAGTTCTGCCTATCTTGTCATATGCCTCCAGGTACTCTGTAACCTCATCTTTGACAATCGACTCCAACAACTTCCCAACCACCGATGTCAAGCTAACAGGTCTATAATTTCCTCTTTGCTTCCTTGCCCCCTTCTTAAATAGCGGAGTGACATTTGCAATCTTCCAGTCCTCCGGAACCATGCCAGAACCTATTGACTAAGATCATCGCTAATGCCTCCGCAATCTCCACAGCTACTTCCTTCAGAACACGAGGGTGCGTTTCATCTGCTCCGGGAGATTTATCTACCTTTAGACTATTCAGCTTCCTGAGTATTTTCTCTGTCGTAATTGTGACTGCGCACACTTCTCTCCCCTGCCACCCTAGAGTGTCCGGTATACTGCTGATGTCTTCCTCGGTGAATACTGATGCAAAATACTCATTCAGTTCCTCCGCCATCTCCTTATCTCCCATTACAATTTCTCCGGAATCTATTTCTATCCGTCTTATATCTACTCTCATCTGTATGTTACTCTTTATATCCTTGAAAAAGCTTTTAGTATCCTCTTTGATATCATCTGCTAATTTCCTTTCATAGTTCATCTCTTCCCTCTTAATAACCTTCTTAGTTTCCTTTTGTAAGCTTTTAGAAACTTTCCAATCCTCTGACTTCTGACTAATTTTTGCTTCCTCGTATGCCCTCTCCTTTGCTTTAACTTTGGTTTTGACTTCTCTTGTCAGCCACGGTTGCATCCATTTTCCATTCGAAAATGTCTTCTTTGTTGGAATATACCTATCTTGCACCTTCCTCACTTCTCGCATAAAGTCCAGCCACTGCTGCTCTGTCGTTCATCCCGCCAGTGTCCCTTTCCAGTCAACTTTGGCCAGTTCCTCTCTCTCATGCCACTATAATTTCCTTTACTCTACTGAAATACGGACACATCAGATTTCGGCTTCTCTTTTTCAAATTTCACCGTGAACTCCGTCATGTTATGGTCACTGCCTCCTAAGGGTTCCCTCACCTCAATCACTCTAATCACCTCCGGTTCATTACACAATCCACAATCCAGTACAGCCGAACCCCTGGTGGGCTCAACAACAAGCTGTTCTAAAAAGCCATCTCGCAGACATTCTACAAATTCTCTCTCTGGAGATCCAGTGCGGACCTGATTTTCTCAATCCACTCGCATGTTAAAATCCCCCACAATTATCATAACACTGCCCTTCTGACAAGCCCTTTCTACTTCCTGTTGTAATTTGTAGCCTACATCCCTGCAGCTGTTTGGAGGCCTATAAATAGCCCGCATGTTAACCATCTCCATTGTTGACAATAAGGCTGAAGTTATCTGCCTGACAATAAGCTTCGGTCTCTTCTACTTCCTCTGCGTGGGCCGTCTCATTGTTATTGATGATGAACCCCACCACTGTCCTATCATCTGGGATGTTAACAATGCCATTACACGAGTGTTTTTCATGCAGTGGTGTGCGCCGTTAATACATCATTGGGTTCAGCACACAGTCCGGGACCTGGAGCACCATTTCTGAAAAATAAGGAAAGCGAGAGTTGTTGTGCACAGTGACTATCTGAGATCTGTTGGTTAGGAAGTCCAACACCCATTTGAACGGTGGTCTACTTAGAGGGGAAGTGGGAGCTTGTTCAACCTGGTCGATGACGCAACCGATTTGAATGCCGAACTGAGATTCACAAACAACATTCTCACACAAGTCTCCTTGCTTACCAGTTGAGGCAGTGCCAGATTCTGATAGATGGCATGGGATCTGTCGTTGAGCGGCTCTGTAGGTAGCCATATTCGTTAGTGCTCAGTGTCGCAAGATTGGTGCTGTTATTATCAGCTGTTCCGAGAGCCTCATAATGATTGGTTGTACTATTACCTGGCCTTAGTCGATTAATGTGGATTTATTGGAGAACGCTGCATATTTTGGGTACGGTAGCGCAGTGGTTATCACAACGCTTTATAGTACAGGCGACGGCGATTCAATTCCTGCCGCTGTCTGTAAGAGGTTTGTAATGTCTCCACTTCAACGCGTGGGTACCCTCTAGGTATTACAGTTTCCTCCCACACACTAAAGGCGAAGCGGTTGGTAGGTTAATTTGTCATTGTAAATTGACCCGCGATATGATTGGGGTTCAATCAGTGGATTGCTGGGCGGTGTGTGTGGCTCGAATGGCCGGAAGTGCCCGTTCCAAGCTCAATCTCCATAAATAAATAATAAACAAACACACATTACTTTCGTGGATTCAATTAAATGCTAAACATATTTCCCCAGTACAGTATTAAAATATAACATATCCTACTGAACACACACGCCTGCTTAAGTCATGGGGTTGAGTCCTTCAAATTACATTACGCGCGAACAATTGTTACAGATAAGACATTTATAATAACCGCTAAGATATAATTTTAGACGATAAACCAGAAAGAATAGTTCAATTCATCGATACTGTCAGTCCAAACACACATAACCTACAGAAATCAAAAAGTAGAAAACACCAGAGTAATCTGATTAAAAGAGGGATTGGAAAGACTATGGAAGATAAACAGGGTATACATTGTCCCAATAGTAATACCTACAACTGTTATTATCACAGAATCACTGCACAATAATGTTAAACAATTAGGCCTAGACATCAATATTTATGTAAATCTTCAGAAAGGCACGATACTGAAAACCACTAGAATACCCCAAAAGTTTCCAGCAACTGACAAATGAGCGTGCATGGCTAAGCCCGTACCTCAGGTTTTACCAGCTTGAGCTGCGAAAATTCAGTAGTAGTATAATAATGATGATGATGATGAATCATGATAAAAAATAACAATAGTAACAATAATAATAATAAATATACGCAAGATGTGGTCTTCCAGAGGGCTTTATCTTTATTATCATGAGGGGTTTTCCGTTAAATGTCAATGATAACCATGAAGGAGTTGATGGTTTTTGGTTAAGATGGAGCATTTTGGGAAAGTAGGTGTAGGGTTGGTAATGTTTCACGTAGCTGGAAGTCTGCAGAAGGGTTTAGACAGATTCAGAGACTGCACATGAAGTGACACATGGAATGCAGTTTAGGGAGGTGTTCCGAGAACGAATGAAGTCGCAGACCATTTTCTAAACCGGGAGCAAATCGGAGGTGCAAAGGGACGTGGTGGACCTCAGGCAGGATTCCCTAATGATTAACTTGCCGCTTGAGTCGGTGGTAAGAAAGACAAATAGAAAGCTCGCATTCATTTCGACTGAGTATAAAAGCAAGTGTGTTCAAGGCTCACGGTCAAGGTTACTGTTATTCAACCGTGTGCAAGTATACCGCCAAACGAGAAAACGCTCCTCCAGACCGCGGTGCACAACACAATACCTGCAACACTCAGCACTGAAGTAATGTTACACACATAAGCTCACAAATAATGAGGTCTATATACTATACAAATAAAAAAAGTACGTGATGTGTCATGGCAGAGATTTCAGTAGTCTTACTGAAAAAAAAACTGTTTCCAATCCTACAGTCCTTGTCCTTAGTCCGCGGTACCTCCTGCCGTAGACTGTCAAAGCCATCGTCGGGCACTTCGCACTTGCGGGATTGTGAGCAGTTTGAAACCGTTTTATCAAAGACAGCATTTGCTGGTATTGGAAAGAGTCCAGTGGAGTTCACAAGAGTGATCTAGCGAATGAAAATGTTAACACATGAGGAGTATTTCAGGGCTCACGACGTTTATTCACTACAATTTAGAAAACTGAAAGTTGGTGGGGGACCCATTGAATCTTATCGCATATTGGAAACCAAGATAGAGTAGACATGACGAGGATGTGTCTCATTGTGGGCGAGTCCATGACAGAGGGCACAGACTCAGAACACTTTGAACCAGAGATGGGGAGGAATTTCCTGAGACAGCAGGCGGTGAATCCGTGGAATTAATTGCCACTGACAGCTGCCGAGGGCAGGTTATCGGGTATATTTAAAGCGGAGATTGATAGGTTTTGGATAAGTATGTCAAAGGTATTGGGAGAGAAAGATGCTGATAAGGGTGAGGGGGCTAATGACTCATCCCTGGTGGAATTGCAGAGCGAACTCGATGTGGCCCAGTTGTGCTCCGATGTCTTATGGTCTTATGGTAGGGGACAGTTCGGAAGTAGCAATCCGAATTGAAAGTTGTATGCACAGATGCACTTATGTCCGGCAGTATCATGTCCATTACAGGCACGCAGCATCATTCAAACAGCATTCACAAAAAAACGGATAAATTATTCACAGATTTTACAAGCAAAGACAATTAGAATAAAACTCAGTCCATCTTAATGCAAAGTTGCGAACAGTGCTGCGGACACGAATTAATTACATGTTTGGGAATCGAATGGTTAAAGTGAAGTAATCGTTTCTGAGCCCACTGCTGTGGGACTTCAGGCTTCTTTGTTCCGAGCACCGATGAACGGTCTCGGCCGGAAACGTCGGCTATTCACTCTTTCCATAGATGCTGCCTGACCTGCTAGATTCCTCCAGCATTTTGTGTGTGTTGCTTGGATTTCCAGCAGCTGCGGATTTTCTCGCCATTGTAAATAATGCCCATTCATGGAGGAGAAATATAATCAGAAGCTTCTGACGGTGCAAAGTAATTGACAAGAAATTGTTACTTGTCCCTGGCTCAGTGATTTAAAAGGAGTAATTAAATGGCATCTTCATTTATGAAAAGAGACCGTGGTGGGAGGTGGGGATGATGCCGAGTATAGATCCAAGTGTACAAGATAAATTATAATCGGAGAATGCAATATATTATTAGAGTTATTGGAGCATCACTGTCCGCCATAGACTCTATCATGTTTCGACATCGGAGTTTCAACGGCGCCATGTTGCTTCGAACCTTCCTCTTTTCATAGGTTGTGGCTTTGTATCGGTTCGTACGTTTATAAACTTGAGGTTTTGATCCTGGCCTTGAGCCTTAGATTAGAAAGTTTATCACCGAGTTCTTATGCAAGCCGACTACAGACTGTGTATGCCAAAAAACAAACAGCTAATTAATGCTCTAGCCGTCTGGAGAAAATGTTGGGTGTATCAGCCTCAGTAATAAATGTTTTGTACCGGATGCCAATGACATCTAGGTTTAAACCCCGCTCCTTACATACTGTTCCCTCCACTCTATCCCTGCTGCTTTATTTCACTGTCTATGAAGGGGTTAACTGCACCTGTTCGTGCATTGGGATTAATTAAGTGAACATCCACAGGGTCTGATTGCGTCATCGGTTTGTGCTTCTTTAGTACAAACAGGGGTTGCCTGCAATGATTGTCAGTACGAGCAACGCCTCCGGTAATGACACTGTTCAACAGACCTGAGAATCGGAGTTCCGACACACCGATCCTGGAGAGTAGAGCGGGACAATTCAAGAATGGGTCGGAATCTGGGATCGGTTCAGTGGATAGTTACACCAATGGATCAGAACGTTTCAATGCGGATGTTTACTTCAAAACTCATTCAACTGGCCTTACATTATCACAGCGGATCTATATTGCGCTCTTGGACTTTGCGCCGATTTACTACCCAATTCTTGCTGTCGTTGCCATCCCTGGTAAGTCGAAGTCTCATGTTGAAACTATTTCGAGCGGTAGCTATACCAAGGTCTTATTATCGCAAACAACACGCACGTCACGTCCACTCCTCCCCATGTTACCCACAAACACACACTGTCCTTTTTGTTTGCTTGATATATATTTGTAACTCCACGTTTATATTCGGTAAATGTTGAAAACGCCCGGGTCAGACTGACGACTTATTTTCTTTTCCGACAGTTAGGAATGCTGTCAAATCTTTACATTCAATTTCAGTTTTATTTGCTCAAGAGTCGTGAATTTCTCAAGCTGACCCAGCATTGTATTGTCCATCCCGACCTGTCTTTGAGACAGGTGTCTTGTGGAATAGCTGATGTACTTGAGGATTGGGTATCCCGCGGGGCTGTCGGGGAGACAGTAACAGGGTCCTGACTCAGAGACTGTAAGGGAATTGCGATATTCTTTTCCGCGTTAGAATGGCGTATTTTAGAGGGAAATCTTGAGGCTGCGGACTCCCCACGCTGTACTGCTCCTGAACTTCGAGACGGTCGCAGTCGTAGGTTAGGATGTTGTCAACGAGCCTTTCTGAGCTGCTCCAGTGTTTCGTGTGGACGGAACCAGTTACCGCTGATTTTAAAAGATACGCGTCGTTCTCTTTTCTTGTGTTGATTTTTACTTATCGAGAATATAAACTTACCTTTGCGCCGATTCCAAAATGTGTTCCTGCTTGCTGCACAAACCTTCGATAAATATCCCACACAGCTGCAATGGACGTCTTCATCCGCCTGTTTGTTTTTGACTCTGGGCTCAGTACGAGCCTCTGTCCTCTCCATTACTCAATATTCAAAGTAAACCCCACAGATTAGCGCCTCCTCTGTAGAATAAAACTCCTTCGGCTGATAAAGACTTTCATGCTCTCTGTCACCGGGCATGATGAACCCATATTTCCGATTCAATTCCTGTCTTCGGCGAGAGAGAGCGAGAGAAGTTTCAGCTACGCTCTGTCCCCCTTCCGAAGCTCTGACCAATATCTGTGAGGCATTTCACACTCTGCTCCTCACGAAGACTTTGGCCATGTCTGACTTTCTCGCTAAAGGCCGGTCAGGCGCGCAATGTATTCAGCGCCGACCAAATAGTGATTCGTGAAGAAAAAAAAAATATAGCCCCTTCTGCATTTCTATGGTTTGTTAGCCCAAAACACGGGTTGCAAATTCTGATATGGTTAAACCAACAGACAGTATATGGCATCTGCATCTCTGACAGACAGTCGAACATTTTCTATCCGCAGAAAGAGAAGCTGTGGAACAAATCAGGAAGATTAGTATACACAGATTATTAACCTTCGCGAAAAAAGTAAAATGGCCCGGAAATAACAGCTCTATCAGTCCGGGGGTGGGTGCTGTGGGTGGGGGGGGGGGGGAATTACAGAGTTTGGGATATTACGGTCGGATCTGCAACTGAATGCAGGACGACAGTGGGTGAGACGGAAAATCAGTGGGTTTAGAATGAATGAAAACTTGAAGACCATCTATTCAGTGTGTGAGGTTACTACGTAATCTGTATCCTGCTCCATTAAAGTTCGTGCTTGTTGGTTCACTAATGTTGTCAAGACAGCTTCTTGCCATGACCTGGCGGCTTTGGGGAAATTGAAATAGACCACCCCAGCCATTCACAATGCCTTCACTGCACGTTGAATCTACCCGTACCTAAGTTACTGTTCGTCACATTGCCTTACTCTCTCCACCGGACCCCTGCCTGATTATTTTATTTTAAACTTTGGGTTGACCTAAATATTCCTGTTTTTGTTCACGCCACCAGTGTCGATTCTCTGCAGCCTTCTCACACTCTCATTGTGTACCCGTGTGTTCACTGGCTATTAATGCTTTCCATGAATCTGCAAATATACTCCACCTGTGGTCTAATGGCCGAGGCGCTCAATGAGCGTCCGACAGTTTCCGCAGGAACTATATCCGGGTGTTTCTCAGCATCACTCCCATCTCAAACATCAGACTGCAGTACTCTTCTGTTAACCATAGAAACTACAGCACAGAAACAGGCCTTTTGGCCCTTCTTGGCTGTGCCGAACCATTTTCTGCCTAGTCCCACTGACCTGCACACGGACCATATCCCTCCATACACCTCCCATCCATGTATCTGTCCAATTTATTCTTAAATGTTAAAAAAGAACCCGCATTTACCACCTCGTCTGGCAGCTCATTCCATACTCCCACCACTCTCTGTGTGAAGAAGCCCCCCCAATGTTCCCTTTAAACTTTTTCCCCCTCACTGTTAACCCATGTCCTCTGTTTTTTTCCTCTCCTTGCCTCAGTGGAAAAAGCCTGCTTGCATTCACTCTATCTATACCCATCATAATTTTATATACCTCTATCAAATCTCCCCTCATTCTTCTACGCTCCAGGGAATAAAATCCTAACCTATTCAACCTTTCTCTGCAACTGAGTTTCTCAATTCCCAGCAACATCCTTGTAAACCTTCTGTGCACTCTTTCAACCTTATTTATATCCTTCCTGTAATTTGGTGACCAAAACTGAACACAATACTCCGGATTCGGCCTCACCAATGCCTTATACAACCTCATCATAAGATTCCAGCTCTTATACTCAATACTTCGATTAATAAAGGCCAATGTACCAAAAGCTCTCTTTACGACCCTATCTACCTGTGACGCCACTTTTAGGGAATTTTGTATCTGTATTCCCAGATCCCTCTGTTCCACTGCACTCCTCAGTGCCTTACCATTAACCCTGTATGTTCTACCTTGGTTTGTCCTTCCAACGTGCAATACCTCACACTTGTCTGTATTAAACTCCATCTGCCATTTTTCAGCCCATTTTTCCAGATGGTCCAAGTCCCTCTGCAGGCTCTGAAAACCTTCCTCACAGTCTACTACACCTCCAATCTTTGTATCATCAGCAAATTTGCTGATCCAATTTACCACATTGTCATCCAGATCATTGATATAGATGACAAATAACAATGGACCCAGCACTGATCCCTGTGGCACACCACTAGTCACAGGCCTCCACTCAGAGAAGGAATTCTCTACCACCACTCTCTGGCTTCTTCCATCGAGCCAATGTCTAATCCAATTTACCACCTCTCCATGTATACCTAGCGACTGAATTTTCCTAACTAACCTCCCATGCGGGACCTTGTCAAAGGCCTTACTGAAGTCCATGTAGACAATATCCACGGCCTTCCCTTCATCCACTTTCCTGGTAACCTCTTCGAAAAACTGCAACAGATTGGTCAAACATGACCTACCACGCACAAAGCCATGTTGACTCTCCTTAATAAGCCCCTGTCTATCCAAATGCTTATAGGTTCTGTCTCTTAGTACTCCCTCCAATAACTTACCTACTACCGACGTTAAACTCACCGACCTATAATTTCCCAGATTACTTTTCGATCCTTTCTTAAACAACGGAACAACATGAGCCACTCTCCAATCCTCCGGCACTTCACCCGTAGACAGCGACTTTTTAAATATTTCTGCCAGGGCCCCCGCAATTTCAACACTAGTCTCCTTCAAGGTCCGAGGGAACACCCTGTCAGGTCCCGGGGATTTATCCACTTTAATTTTCCTCAAGACAGCAAGCACCTCCTCCTTTTCAATCTGTACAGTTTCCATGGTCTCACTACTTGATTCCCTCAATTCCATAGATTTCATGCCAGCTTCCTTAGTAAATACAGACGCAAAAAAACTATTTAAGATCTCCCCCATTTCCTTTGGTTCCGCACAAAGCCGAACACTCTGATCTTCAAGAGGACCAATTTTATCCCTTACAATCCTTTTGCTCTTAATATTCTTGTAAAAGCTCTTTGGATTATCCTTCACTTTGACTGCTAAGGCAACCTCATGTCTTCTTTTTGCCCTCCTGATTTCTTTCTTAAGTATTTTCTTGTTTTCAGCTTTTCTATGCACCCGAAACACTGCCCTTTCAAAGATACCGAGGAGATGGTCAATTATAATATACTGATTAGATCCATGCCTTTTTGTGAATTGTCTGATTTGTTAACGCAGTAGCAAAAGCAGTAGAAGATACAAAGGCTGCGCAACTAAATATTCCTGGATTTCCTTGCTTCAGGTGTGATAGAATCGCAGGGACAAGAGGGGGAAGTGTTGCATTGCTTGTCAGAGAAAATATCACAGCAGTGCTCTGGCAAGATCGATTAGAGCAATCGACTAAGGAGGATATTTGGGTGGATTTGAGGAATGGGAAAGGTATAGTAACACTTATAGGGGTGCATTATAGACCACCAAATGGAGAGCATGAATTGGAGGAGCAAATTTGTAAAGAGATAGCAGATATTTGTAGTAAGCACATATTTGTGATTTTGGGAGATTTTAAATTTCCACACAGTTTCTGGGAAGCCCATACTGTAAAAGAACTGGATAGTTTGGAGTTTGTAAAATGTGTGCAAGATAGTTTTCTGCAGCAATACATTGAGGTACCAAGGAGAGAACGGGCAGTGTTAGATCTCATGTTAGGGAATGAGAGAGGTCAGATGACGGAGGGATGTGTTGGGGAGCACTTCGGGTCCAGTGATCACAATGCCATTAGTTTCAATATAATTATGGAGAAGGATAGGTCTGAACCCAGGGTTGAGACTTTTGATTGGAGAAAGGCTAACTTTAATGAGATGCGAAAGGATTTAGAAAGAGTCGATTGGGACAATTTATTTTATGGGAGGGATTTAATAGAGAAATGGAGGTCATTTAAAGGTGAAATTTTGAGGGTACAGAATCTTTATGTTCCTGTTAGGTTGAAAGGAGCGGTTAAAAGTTTGAGAGAGCCATGGTTTTCAAGGGATATTGCAAACTTGGTTCAGAAAAAGAGAGATATCTATAACAAATATAGGCAGCATGGAGTAAATGAGGTGCTCGAGGAATATAAAGAATGTTCAAAGAATCTTAAGAAACAAATTAGAAAAACTAAAAGAAGATCCGAGCTTGATTTGGCAAGTAAGGTGGAAATAAATCCAATGGGTTTCTACAGTTATATTAATAGCAAAAGGATAGTGAGGGATAAAATTGGTCCCTTAGAGAATCAGAGTGGACAGCTATGTGCGGAGCCAAAAGAGATGGGGGAGATTTTCAACAATTTCTTTTCTTCGGTATTCACTAAGGAGAAGGATATTGAATTGCGTAAGTTAAGGGAAACAGGTAGGGAAGTTATAGAAGCTATGATGATTAAAGAAGAGGAAGTACTGGCACTTTTAAGGAATAAAAAGTGGATATGTCTCCGGGTCCTGACAGGATATTCCCTAGGGCCTTGAGAGAAGTTAGTGAGGAAGTAGCAGGGCCTCTGACAGAAATATTTCAAACGTCATTAGAAACGGGGATGGAGCGCGGGACTGGCGTATTGCTCATGTTGTTCCATTGTTTAAAAAGGGTTCTCAGGGTAAACCTAGCTATTATCGGCCTGTGAGTTTGACGTCAGTGGTGGGTAAATCGATGGAAAGTATTCTTAGAGATGGTATATATAATTATCTGGATAGACAGGGTCTGATTAGAAGCAGTCAACATGGATTTGTGCTTGGGAGGTCATATTTGACAAATCTTATTGAATATTTGAAGAAGTTACCAGAAAAGTTGACGAGGGTAAAACGGTGGATATTGTCAATATGGACTTCAGTACGGCCTTTGACAAGGTTCCACACGGAAGGTAAGTTAGGAAGGTTCAATCTTCAGGTATTAATATTGAAGTAGTAAAGTGGATTCAGCAGTGGCTGGATGGGAGACGCCAGAGGGTAGTGGTGGATAACTGTTCGTCAGATTGGAGCCCGGTGACCAGTGGTGTTCCTCAGGGATCTGTACTGGGTCAAATGTTGTTTGTCATATACATTAATGATCTGGATGATGGGGTGGTAAATTGGATTAGTAAGTATGCAGATGGTACTAAGATAGGTGGAGTTGTGGATAATGAAGTAGATTTTCAAAGCTTGCAGAGAGATATAGGCCAGTTAGAAGAGTGGGCTGAAAGATGGCAGATGGAGTTTAATTCTGATAAATGTGAGGTGTTACATTTTGGTAGGACTAATCAAAATAGGACATACGTGGTAAATGGTAGGGCATTGAAGAATGCAGTAGAACAGAGGGATCTAGGAATAATGGTGCATAGTTCCCTGAAGGTGGAATCTTATGTGGATAAGGTGGTGAAGAAAGCTTTTGGTATGCTGGCCTTTGTAAATCAGAGCATTGAGTATAGGAGTTAGGATATAATGTTAAAACTGTACAAGGCATTGGTAAGGCCAAATTTGGAGTATTGTGTACAGTTCTGGTCACGGAAGTATAGGAAAGATGTCAACAAAATAGAGAGAGTAGGGAGAAGATTTACCAGAATGGTTGAACAAGTTGGGTCTTTATTCTTTGGAGCGTAGAAGGAAGAGGGGTACTTGATAGGGGTATTTAAAATTATGAGGGGAATAGATAGAATAGACGTGGATAGGCTTTTACTTGAGAGTAGGGGAGATTCAAACAAGAGAACATGAGTTGAGAGTTAAGGGACAGAAGTTTAGGGGTAACATGAGGGAGAACTTCTTTACTCAGATAGTGGTAGCCATGTGTAGTGAGCTGCCAGCAGAAGTGGTTGAGGCAGTTCGATATTGTCATTTAAAGTTCAATCGGTTAGCTATATGGACACTAAAGAATGGAGGGTTATGGGCTGAGTGCAGATCGGTGGGACTAGGTGAAAGTAAGCATTCGGCAAGGACTAGAATGGCGGAGATGGCCTGTTTCCGTGCTGTAATTGTTATATGGCTATATGGTTACCCGAACCATGTCGAGATGAAATGTTATGAATTTTATGGACCCCAGCACCATTTTGCATGCAGCCACGGAAATCAATCAAAACAGTCAACCTCTCCCTTATTAACTTTGGCTGTTTGTTACCATGATAGAAACATAGAAACATAGAAAATAGGTGCAGGGGTAAGACATTCGTCCCTTCGAACTTGCACCGCCATTCTGTATGATCATGGCTGATCATTCAATTCAGAACCCTGTACCTGCTTTCTCTCCATAGCCCCTGATCCCTTTAGCCACAAGGACCATATCTAACTCTCTCTTAAATATAACCAATGAACTGGCCTCAACTGTTTCCTGTGGCTGAGAATTCCACAGATTCACCACTCTCTGTGTGAACAAGTTTTTTCTCATCACGGTCCTGAAAGGCTTCTCCTTTATCCTCAAACTGTGACCCCCCGTTCTGGAAGTCCCCAACATCGGAAACAATCTTCCTGCATCTAGCCTGTCTATCCCTTTAGAATTATATACGTTTCAATAAGCTCCCCCTCAATCTTCTAAATTCCAACGAGTATAAGCCTAGCCGATCCGGTCTTTCATCATATGAAAGTCCTGCCATCCCAGGAATCAATCTGGTGAACCTTCTTTGTACTCCCTCAATGGCAAAGATGTCTTTCCTCAGATTAGGGGACCAAAACTGCACACAATACTCCAGGTGTGGTCTCACCAAGGCCTTGTACAACTGCAGTAGTACCTCCCTGCTCCTGTACTCGAATCCTCTTGCTATAAATGCCAGCATAACATTCGCCTGTTTCAACGCCTGCTGTACCTGCACGCCCACTTTCAATGACTGGTGTACAATGATACCCAGGTATCGTTGCACCTCCCCTTTTCCTAATCGGCCACCATTCAGATAATAATCTGTTTTCCTGTTCTTGCCACCAATGTGGATACCCTCACATTTATCCATATTAAATTGCATCTGCCATGAATTTGCCCACTCACCTAACCTATCCAAGTCACGCTGCATCCTCTTAGCATCCTCCTCACAGGTAACTCTGCCGCCCAGCTTCGTGTCATCCGCTAACTTGGAGATGCTGCATTTAATTCCCTCGTCTAAGACTTTGTATATATTGTAAACATCTGGGGTCCCAGCACTGAGCCTTGCGGTACCCCACTAGTCACTGCCTGCCATTCCGAAAAGGTCCAGTTTATTCCCACTCTTTGCTTCCTGTCTGCCAACCAATTATCTATCCACATCAATACCGTACCCCCAATACCGTGTGCTTTAGGTTTGCACACTAATCTCCTATATGGGACCTTGTCAAAAGCCGTTTGAAAATCCAAATATACCACATCCACTGGTTCTCCCCTGTCCACTCTAGTAGTTACATACTCAAAATATTCTATGAAATTCGTCAGACATGATTTTCCTTTCACAAATCCATGCTGACTTTGTCCGATCATTTCACCGCTTTCCAAATGTGCTGTTATCACATCTTTGATAACTGATTCTAGCATTTTCCCCACCACCGATGTCAGGCTAACCGGTCTATAATTCCCCGGTATCTCTCCCTCCTTTTTTAAATAAAAAGCCGGGTTACATTAGCCACCCTCCAATCCTCAGGATCTAATCCATAATCTAAAGAGTTTTGAAAAATTATCACTAATGCATCCTTGGGCTACTTCCTTAAGCACTCTGGGATGCAGACCATCTGGCCCTGGGGATTTATCTGCCTTTAATCCCTTCAATTTACCTAACAACACTCCCCTACTAACATGTATTTCTCTCAGTTCCTCCATCTCACTAGACCCTCGGTCCCTTATTTCCGGAAGATTATTTGTGTCTTCCTTAGTGAAGACTGAACCAACGTAGTTATTCAATTGGTCTGCCATGCCCTTGCTCCCCATAATCAATTCACCTGTTTTTGACTGTAAGGGACCTACATTTGTCTTAACCAATCTGTTTCTTTTCACATATCTATTAAACCTTTTACAGTCAGTTTTTATGTTCCCTGCTAGCTTTCTCTCATGATCTTTTTTTCCTTTCCTAATTAAGCTCTTTGTCCTACTCTGTTGAACTCTGAATTCCTCCCAGTCCTCAGGTATGCCGCTTTTTCTGGCTAATTTATATGTTTCTTCTTTGCAATTGATACTATCCTTAATTTCCCTTGTCAGCCACGGGTGCACTACCTACCCTGGTTTATTCCTTTGCCAAACTGGGATGAACAATTAGTGCAGTTCATCCATGCGATCTTTAAATGCTTGCCATTGCATATCCACCGTCAACCCTTTAAGCATCATTTGCCAGTCTATCTTAGCTAATTCACATCTCATACCTTCAAAGTTACCCTTCTTTAAGTTTAGAACCTTTGTTTCTGTATTAACTATATCACTCTCCATCTTATTGAAGAATTCCACCATATTATGGTCACTCTTACCCAAAGGGCCTCGCATAATAAGATTGCTAACTAACCCTTCCTCATTGCTCAACACCCAGACCAGAATGGCCTGCTCTCTGGTTGGTTACTCGAGATGTTGGTTCAGAAAACCATCCCGCATACATTCCAAGAATCCTCTTCCTCAGCACCCTTACCAATTTGTTTCGCCCAATATGTAGAATGAAGTCATCCATTATAACTGGTGTTCCTTTATTGCACGCATTTCTAATTTCCTGTTTAATGCCATCCCCAACCTCACTACTACTGTTTGGTGGCCTGTACACAACTCCCACCAACGTTTTCTGCCCCTTAATGTTATGCAGCTCTACCCATATCGATTCCACATCCTCCCAGCTAATGTCCTTCCTTTCTATTGCGTTAATCTCTTCTCTAACCAGCAATGCCACCCCACCTCCTTTTCTTTCATGTCTATCCCTCTTGAATATTGAATATCCCTGAATGGTGAGTTCCCATCCTTGCTCACCCTGGAGCCATATCTCTGTGATCCCAACTATATCATATTCATTAATAACTATCTGCACATTTAATTCATCCACCTTGTTACGAATGCTCCTTGCATTGACACACAAAGCCTTCAGGCTTGCTTTTACAACACACTCAGCCCTTATACAATTATGTTGAAAAGTTGCCCTTTTTGGTTTTTGCCCTGGATTTGCCGGCCTGCCACTTCTACTTTTCAACTTACTACTTTTTGCTTCTACTCTCATTTTACACCCCTCTGTCTCTCTGCACTTGTTCCCAGCCCCTGCCACATTAGTTTAAATCCTCCTGAACAACAGTAGCAAACATTCCCCTTAGGACATTGGTTCCAGTCCAGCCCTGGTTCAGACTGTCCTGTTTGTACCGGTCCCACCTCCTCCAGAACTGGTTTCAATGCCGCAGAAATTTGAAACCTTCCCCCTTGCACCATGTTTCAAGCCACGTATTCATCTGAAATATCCTCCTATTTCTACTCTGACTAGCACGTGGCACTGGTAGTAATCCAGAGATTATTACCTTTGTGGTCCTACTTTTTAGTTTATCTACTAACTCCCTCAATTCACCTTGTAGGACCACATCCCGTTTTTTACCTATATCGTTGGTACCAATGTGCACCACGACCACTGGCTGTTCACCCTCCCACTCCAGAATGTCTTACAGCCGCTCAGAGACATCCTTGACCCTTGCACCAAGGAGGCAACATACCCTCCTGGAGTCTCGTTTGCGGAGATCGGTGATACTGCACTGAACCGGGGCAAGTATCAGCTCGATTTGTTCGACTGAATTTGGTTCATGTTGAACTTCATATTAACTGCTTCTCTCAGACTGTATATTTTATTTGGGGAAAGAAATGATGCAAACGACATCCGCTCATTGTTGTCCTCACTCAGATATCGGATTTCAAAGCGTCTTCTGTCCAGTGGGTGACGTCACTCTCACTAGTTAGCATTCGTATTGAATATTAATCCCTGACTGACCCAAAATCCGTCTGCAATCAGCGATAAATTCTTCTACCGCTGACTCGTGCAAGTATTTGACTTTGTTCTTAGCAAATTATACAATGATGCTCTCAGTTTGATATATAATTTCTGTCCTTCTGCTTTTCACAGTGAACGTGGTGACGATTATCATACTATCACGGGGAAAGTGCGGACTCTCTAAAACTGTCACCCGCTATCTGCTGGCCATGTCAGCCGCTGACCTAGCGGTCGTTTTCCTCGACGTTATATTGATGAAAATTCCGAAGGCTTTTCCGGATGACTTTTCCTTCTTGTTTTACGTCCGCGTTTGCAGAACCCACGTCTTCTTATTGCAGGCCGCCACAGATTGCTCTGTTTGGTTCACCGTCGCCTTCACCTTTGATCGATTTGTGGCCATTTGCTTCCAGGATCTAAACGCTAAGTATTGCACTGGGAGAACGGCGGCTGTGGTTCTGAGCACAGTGACTGCACTGAGTTGTTTAAAGAACATTTCCTGGTTCTTCATGGTCCAAGATATATATACTTCCTCTAACATACGGTGGCCTTGCATGCGGAGATGGGAATTACTTGAGTCACTATTTTGGACAGTAATCGATGTCGTACGTTCTGTCATTTCGACTGTGATCCCATTCCTCGTTGTTATCCTGCTCAATGCTTTCACCATCGCACACGTTTTACTGGCCAGTAGAGCCCGCGGCAGACTCCGGGCTTCCAGCCGTGGTCAGAGTTCCAGAGACCCGGAGATGCAGAGCCGCAGAAAGTCCCTCGTTTTACTGCTGGTCGTCTCGGGAAATTTCATCCTGTTATGGGCGTTGTATGGGGTGATGGCTATCTGGAACAGGATGATTGATGCAGTGGACTTCCCATATTGGCTGATGATACCTTCATTTTTCAATGAACTGTGCTACATGCTGCAACTTCTGAGCTGCTGCACAAACACCGCTCTTTACGCCGTCAGCCAGACTAAGTTCAGGCAGCAGCTGAAGCAGGTGCTGAATTCTCCTCTCACTCTCATTTGGAAACGGATTCGAAACTGAGGGTCCATCTGACCTGCATCCATCTCTTCTACTTTCAAGAAGGAGGTCGGAATGTTGTCCATTAATGATCCGTGTCGCTCCAGATTCTCCCTGGATGGACGGACACAACTCTCTGGTTTCAACACTTCCTGACACTCACGCTGCCCTGATACAGTCTCATCCGTTGTCATCTGCAACTCTGTTCATTTGGTTTCAGTACCTTAAGCAGCCCAATTGTTTCAAGCAGGTGCAGCCTTTCCTTTCCGAGTCACAACTCGGAGCCGTAAAACTGACAACTAAATTCAACACTGTCTTCCTGCAATGTAATATCAGACAAATGACCATCTCAAAATCACACAGTGATTCGTGAGAGTAACTAGTTCCAAACTGTTGTAGCTGCAAGGATGGGAAGTTCCTGGCCTCTGAAACACCTTATATGAGTGTAAGTTTCATTAGTCATTAGCAACCTGAACATTATAGGGAACAGATTTTTAAAGCAAGTTCAACATTGAAATACAGCGAGGATTCACTGGCTCAAAGAGAACATTGCAGTAACACATTTGAATCGGATATTCCGGCACGATATCTCACCACCAAATATTAAAGGCAGCACACGCAAAAATGCTGGATGAACTCAGCAGATTAGATATCATCCACGGAAGTGGAAAAATAAAACAGTTGGCGTCCGATGTCCTTCTTGAGAATTGGAAAGGAAGGGTGAAGACGGCAGAATAGAAAAGCTGGTGGAGGGGAAGGAGAATAGCAAGAAGGTGATAGGTGAAGCCAGCCGGACAGGAAAGCTAACGGGCTGGAGAGGAAGGACTCGGATAGGAGAGGGGAATGCACCACAGGAGAAAGGGAAGGAGGGAGGGGACCACGAGGGGTGATAGACAAGTGAGAAGAGGCCAGTGTGCAGAATAGAACAAGAGCGGAGAGAGAACGTTGTTACCGGTAGGAGACCCGATATTCACGCCATTAGGTTGGAGACTTCCCAGACAGAATTAAAAATCTTTGCGCCTGAACCGTGCGGAAAGTGGAGAGTCACGACTGATCTCCCTCACAGTCCTTTTCCCGGAGCGGTCAGCCTACTACACCTGCCATTCACCTCCTCCTATTCGGGTCCCCCGGACAATTCTTCAAGGTGAGGTAACACTTCACCTGATCTGTTGCGGCCTTTTCCGCATTGGCGAACCCCGTGATGAACTGGGCTTCATTTCGTCGAGCAACCAACGCTCCAGCCGTGAAAAGCGGAGCTTTCTGGTGTCCAGACATTTGAATTCTGGTTCCCAACCCTGACCCGATGATTTCGGTCCATGGTTTATCCTTGTGCCACGGTGAGGATGTACTCAAGACGGAGAAGCAACAACCTGATGTCATGAATGTCGGTTAAAAAAAATCCCTCCTCCTCCCCTCTACTTCTATTCACCGCTCTGTCCTCATGTTTATTCTCACCCGCCCATCACCTCACACGTCGTCCCTGTCCTGCTCCTTTTTTCCTGCGCTCCTCTGCCCTCTCTTACCAGAATCCTTCCGCTCCAACATTTTATCTTTTATACACACTTCTCTTCATCTCTCACCTTTTCCCTCCCCACGCCATTTATTCCGGCGTCTCCCCGCTTACTTGTCAGACATGAAAAATGGGTCTTGGCTAGATGATGGAATAAACGTCAACTGTTTATTCATGTCCAGAGATGTTGTCTGACCTGCTTCGTTCCTCCAGCATTCTGTGCGTTGTTTTGGATTCAATCATGTGCAGAATTACACATGTTTAAAATATTAAGATAATTTTTTTTGACAATTTGAAATGGTTGAAGACGCACGGATGAGAGAATCATTAATAAATGCTTCTCATTGCATGTGATTTAGGAGATTATCTTGTCGGGGGAAATGTGAAAGGAAGAAATTGTGGCAGGAATAAATTTCAGCACAAAAATAACGAAAATATATACCGTCTGGTTTTCTGCTCCCAATAATGATGGAATATATCCGAACGAAAAAGCACCCTGTAGTAATACAAGACCTCACGCCGGTGGTGTACCTCAAAATAATACAGAACTGGTCATATTTTATCTTTCGAAAAAAAAAATAGAAAACATACAAAACAATACAGGCCCTTCAGCCCACAATGTCGGATAGAATCTTAAAACCGGCAAATATACTAAATAAACAAAACAGATAATCCCCTCTCAAGAAGAAACCACTCAAGGGTATGACACAAATAAATAGCCGGTGTAATTTTACACTCCTAAAATGTGATGAATTTCCTCACAATAATGGCGCGCTGGTGATAATATAGCAACGCTGAACCACAATTCTTCTCAGCATTAGACGCAACCTGGTAACTCATCAAACAGTAGAAAGAATTATGTCAGCAAACTATCTGAAATTCAAAATCGCAGCTTTATAAATCGGGATTATTAGTTGAAATAATAAACGGACAAACCATTGAAAATAAATTGAATGTTGACTTTTCTCTCCGAGAAAACACTTTGCAGTAACACAGTGCCGAATGCAGATAATCTGTCTCTGAAATATATCTGAATGATAGATTATATAAGAACCATACAATGCCAAAATTAGCTTCTATGTATAATCTCCCGAAACCTCCAGATAATTCAGCCTTCTGTCCCTAGAAAAAGCCAGGAATAACTCAGCTCAAAATTTCCAGATGAGTTCAAATAGTGGATCTCCCTGACCCGTACAAACCAATGAATGAGGGAATTCTTCCCAAAGTAGCAGAACAAGATGACCCCCTTCAAACAGATGAGAATAACAAGAACCTGACGATATTGCAGCGAATATATTGAAGCGTCCACAATTACCTCAAGTCCTCGGACTGATAGATCTGCACAAACATACCGAGTGTTACGTGACAGGAATTCTAACCAAGCGAAGCAAATAATCGTACAGAATAAATACGGTCCATAACATAAATTTTCATAACGTTAACCCGGACCCAAACCCCTCCAGCAAAGTTAACATTTCACATGCATGACGTACGTGGAATCATACACTGCGCTGAGGTCCTCACGGGTAAACGGAATATCTACTTCCAGCGATTTCAAATGTAAATTTATTCCAAACCATTTTAAGGGACTCCTGGGTAGGTTCATCGTGCTTAGAATAATAGAGAGCTATAGGTAACCCTGGGTAATATCACAGCATTGTGGGCCGAAGGGCCTGTATTGTGCGGTGGGTTTTCTGTTTTTCATTTTTTTCTATTTTCCACAGTCATTCCCCATTATGCATATCCCCATTCTTCATTCCGAATTTGCTCCATATCCTGTTGCAGCTCCGTTGGTTAACACGGAAAGTAAACCCATCAGCATTTTAGAGATCAAAGACCGGTCCGGCCACTTGAATGCTGCGGAAACGCATCCCCCGCACAACAACATCAGAATGACTGAGGGACTGATGGCAGCATTCCGGCAGAGGAATTCGGGAGGAAACAGCCACCCTCGTTGATGGCTCAGCAGTGGACACGGAGAGAAGTGTCAAAATCTCGGGCGACAATATCTCCGAGGATCCGGCATAGGTCCAGCACAGTAATGCAATCGCGATAGATGACAGGGGCTCGACAGCAATAGCTGCTTGTTTAAATACAGTATATCACGGATGTCCGAAACAGTGAAGCTCCCCCGACACTGTCCCATCACACACTCTCCCGGGGTCAGACACAGAGTGCAGCTTCTTCCGCACCGTCCCATCACACTCCATGAAAAATATACAAGACAGATTACAGACCAGCCTGAAGCTGTCAGAAGAAAATCGAAATGAATATTATATTATTTATGAGTGGGACATCGCTCGAATAAACTCAAACTCTGGTGCACATAGTGGAACGGATAACAGACCCGGCAAACATAAGAATGCAGAGATACACGGTGAAGGGAGCAACTTAGAATTGTTGAGAGAAATATATTTATATAAATGCTGCTGGAACATAAACGCGCTGATTCTGAGAGATTTATTTAGATTAAATTGTGAATTTAATTACGCACTTAATTATTTAAATGATTTAATATATTTATTTTGTTTATTTTAATTCAACATTTGAGAATTTGTGTTGCCAAGCCATAGAAAGTTACAGATCAGGCGCTGCTCAATTGGCTCGATGAGGTTGAGCAACGAATAACGTGCAGAATGAAGTCGGGCCGAACGGTCTGTTTGTCATATCACTCTATTACACAGAATGTACTGCCGATAATTCGCCCTCCCTCACCGGAGCAATCCTGTTCAGTTACCTCGCCAAAGCAAGCCTGCAAAGTTTCCTCACCAAGGTGGGTCCGTCAGTTAACCCGCCGGAGGGAATCAAGAACCGCTGTCTGCTGTTCCCGGGCCGATTCGAGAGCTCGCTACTACCCGGAGGCTCCAAGTCAAGTCTTGTCCCTGGCGGCATTCAAGCAGCAAGTCAAGTCCTGTGCCTGGCGGCATTCAAGCACCAATTCAAGTCCTGGCTCTGGCGGCGTTCAAGCACCAAGCCAAGTCCTGGCCCTTGCGGCTTCCCAGTTCTGAGTCAAGTCCTGGCCCTGGTGGTCTGTGATTCCTGTCCTACCCCCTTGTCTGAATCCCTTCTCTGCCCCTCTCCCCTCTCACCCTCGTCTGCAGCCCCCACCTGTACTTCGGTCTAGTTCTATTGCCGGAGCTAGATAGGTACCGTCTGGTGTTCATTCGTGTTGGTCTTGTCTTGTCTTGTCCTCGCCTCCGTGGGGTAAGTCAGGCCGTCTTGCCGTTGCCCCGCGGAGGGTCATGAGTCCCGGCCCTATGTCCTGTACCGAAGGAGGGGTCCCGGCTCTCTGTTCTGTGTGTGAGTCCCGGCCCTATGTCCTGTACCCAAGGAGGGGTCCCGACTTTGTGTTCTGTGTATGTGTCCATGGTTCCATGTACCTGCTCTCCCGAGACCGAGGCTCTGTTTTCCTTGTCCCTCCTCTCCCTAACCCATGTCATGTTCATGCCTGGTTCTGGGGTCCGAGCCCGAGGCAAGATCCAGGTACTGGGTCCTTGCCCAGTATCGGGCTCGGCGTGCATACCCTAGCCTCTTCATGTCTCCTCTAGTTCTGGGAGACGATTCCGAGTCTAAGCCCAGACCCTTGGTCCCAGCCTAGTAGTAGTCCTGAGTCCATCTCCAGTTCGCTACTCCTGCTCCTGCCTAGTTCTCCTGGTATCGAGCAATAAACTAAATCTAAATAGCCTCACAAGATGTGTTTTTCATTTGGGTCCACCGTTGCTCCCTATGCCCCCGCCATTGTGACACTATGTGGTTGACTAACGATTAGCGTGGAAAATGATTCCGGGCCGAATGGTCTGTTTGCCAAATGACTCCACGACGCTGAATGTCCGTCTTCATTCATCTCACAATTATAACATAAACCGACTGCAGGAGACGCTTGTTCTAACAATAGCTCAGGGAATACTGAATCTATTTCAAGATTATTTACTAGGTTTCAGCAACAGCGGGAAAGAAGGAGAAAAAATACCCTCGCTCCCACCGAATCATGTCTCACAGGCACAGGACAGGGGCGACACACGTAACGGTGGAGCCAAAGCAGACAAATACAAAATGAACCCCACACCCCCACAATGTAGCAGAGACTGACAGATACAGAATGAAACCCACACTCTCACACT
This sequence comes from Mobula hypostoma, assembly GCF_963921235.1. NCBI lineage: Eukaryota > Metazoa > Chordata > Chondrichthyes > Myliobatiformes > Myliobatidae > Mobula > Mobula hypostoma. The sequence continues at coordinate 98,385 of NW_026948264.1, read as the reverse complement.
GTAGCAGAGAGAGACAGATACAGAATGAACCCCGCACTCTCACACTGTAACAGAGACTGGCAGATACAGAAATAAACCCACACTCTCACACTGTAACAGAGACTGACAGATACAGAATGAAACCCACACTCTCACACTGTAACAGAGACTGACAGATACAGAATGAAACCCACACTCTCACACTGTAACAGAGACTGACAGATACAGAATGAAACCCACACTCTCACACTGTAGCAGAGACTGACAGATACAGAATGAAACCCACACTCTCACACTGTAGCAGAGACTGACAGATACAGAATGAAACCCACACTCTCACACTGTAACGGATACTGACAGATACAGAATGAAACCCACACTCTCACACTGTAACAGAGACTGACAGATACAGAATGAAACCCACACTCTCACACTGTAACAGAGACTGACAGATACAGAATGAAACCCACACTCTCACACTGTAACAGAGACTGACGGATACAGAATGAAACCCACACTCTCACACTGTAACAGAGACTGGCAGATACAGAAATAAACCCACACTCTCAGACTGTAACAGAGACTGACAGATACAGAATGAAACCCACACTCTCAGACTGTAAAAGAGACTGACAGATACAAAATGAAAACCACACTCTCACACTGTAACGGAGACTGACAGATACAGAATGAAACCCACACTCTCACACTGTAACGGAGACTGACAGATACAGTATAAACCCCACACTCTCACGCAGTAACGACTCTGGTATGTACAGTATGAAATGCACACTCTCACAATGAACCAGAGAGTGAGAACTAAAGAACCCCACACTCTCATTGTGTACCAGGGACGGATATCTATAAAATGATCCCCACACTGTCACATTGCACCGAGGGCTGGTGGGTACAGAATGAACCATCCCTCCACACTCTACCGGCGACAGGCAAGTGGAGAATGAAACCCACACTCTTATATTATCCGACTGAATGTCTCCGGTTTGTCGATTGTCTCTACATTTCTATCGTTCTCTCTCAGTAATTCTGCATTTTACGTCAACTGCATATTAACCCTCTCTTCATTTTCACCTTGAAACCGACTGCATGCTCAGTCCTTTCCTCTCTCCGGCCGACTGGACTAATACTCTGTTCTCTCAATTTGCTGTTCTTCTTCTTTTATTCTGCTGTGAATAATTCCTGTTTCTACAACATGGCCTTGCAGCTGTTTAAATGTCGCTTTTGTTTCATCAATCCCTTCATCGATATGCTGATCCCACCGTGAAACATCGTGTTCAACGCGTTCCAACTGGGAAGAGAAAGGCATGAACTGGGAGATCGACAAAGAATTTAATACATGTACCGACGTTCATTTGCCTCTGTGTGTGTGTTAATAATGGTTTTAATATGGTTTTATGCGATGGTGTGGCCCTACTTGTCATCCTGCATTTATATCTGCAGGGCACTGCGAAGGTAATGCCAGGGACACGGGCATTTTTATGTTCAACCATGAGAAGAATCGGAATGGAATCTATAGATGGCAGAAAGTATTTTGTTAAATTATGCCGGTATTCACACCAGGGAGAAACGTGTTGATGGTTGTGCTCTTAACCCGCAGGACAGTGAATGGCAGACTGATCAGTCCATTGTATTCCTACAGCTAATTGAACGAAACAGTGTTTCAGTATCTAAATGTCCCTCAGGTAGATTCAACATCGGCTTTGTCCGTCAGTTTACCGTTTCAAAATCCACAGCACGAGTAGTAAATTTTATACATATTCGTTCTAAGATGTATATGAGGTACACACTTACATACTTAACATTAACAGCTTAATACGCATTTTTCCCTGAATCAATTTCTTTCTGAATTCTAACTTCGAAAGTAACCTGGTGACTCTGTAATATCGTTACTGGTACTTATTTGCATTTACACTGGTGTTGATACAATGCTTTCTATTTTTCTTTGTCTCTGGTACAGCAGCCGATAACGTCTGTAATGCTGGGGTTATTGGTTTGCATTTCGCGCCGCATACCAACCAACATCTGTGTTTGCGACTAACTCCGGTAACAGTGCAAACAGTGAGGGGTTGCGCCAGAAAAAAAAAACATTAATGTTACTGCTTCATATCCAGAAAAAAAAATCACCGGAGCAAAGTAAGTGAATCATATTCAAGGTCGTTATCGCAGAGAAATAGCAAGGCAGAGACTTTTGTTCGAGTGGAATCAGCCCTGATGAGGTGGACTCAACCACAGGATTACAGACTTCTGTCGCCACCAGCGATGCTCAGATAATGTCCTGTCATTACACGGAGTAGTTTGACAACATCGTACTTGGTGTTGCGGTCCCAGCATCGGCCGTCTCTTGAGGCTTTAAGACTGGTGTTGCGTCCAGTTCAATGAAATAAGGCGTGTTATTTCCCCATTGGCATTACGGTTCGCTAAAGCAGAGAAATAACTGCTAATTAGCAGTAATTAGCACTAGTCCATGTACGAGTTCTTTTCATCATTGGTAACCGACTATTCTATAAAAGAATGTCATGCTGTACTGCAGCTGCATTTGGGACGGAAACGTTCAGATGCGGTGAACTCCCAACAACGTGTGATCGATGAAGAGTTTTACCCAGTAGGCGCAAAAGAAATTTGCTATCTGGGCTTTGTTATAACTGTTTGAGTTTATTTACTGGCTATTTACAACTCTTATGGCATTTAGAAATTGGGAACATTCGGAACAGGACTGTAAATACTAACAATCTTGGATTAACAATGTTTCAAGAGAGGGCTATCTGTTACACAATGATTATAATTGTCGGTATCCTGGGTAAGTACCTTTCGATTACTCATACGGAAGGAGAGACCTCACGCTGCTCTCAGATACTGCTGATGTGATTTTAATCGGTGTTTATTAAACATTCCTAAGATGCTGTATCGTTCCTCTCAGTCTCCTGCCCTGTTAATAATCTAACCTGGGTCATGCAGACTTGTCACTGGAACTGCCTGTAGTCTTCTCATTTGTGGGGTGAGAGCTCGAACTGTACAGACACAACACACACAATCCATGTCTATCAAAACCTCCTATCATTAGCGAATCTCATTCCTTCCAACCCTGTCTCGTGAGCAGTCGATTAACACTTAAACTCACAGTAAATAGCTTTGATTTCGACTTGTGAAATTCTGTTCCCTTTTTTTGTTCCGTGTCACGGGCAGTGAGCATCACAGGCAATTCTGATATTATTAGCACCTCTCTAATTTCCCCGATCAGAGGATTAATGTAACAATCCACAGGATTATTTTGTCTACAGTCACATAAGATCCAGATAAAGGCCAATATTCTCCTTCCCTAAAGGACGTCTGTGAAACAAATGAGACTTTACAGCAACTTGGTAGTGTCGTGTGTTTCGTCACCGAGGCCGGCTTGTTAGGCAAGGGTGAAAGAGACTCGGCTAAAGACAGGGATTCAAATGGTGCGGCCGGGCGGTATGGTTCCAGTTCACCGTAAACGATGCGCCGCCACAGCTGTGATCCGGAGACTCCTGTCGCTCCACAAACACACACGCAACTTCCAGCAGCTGAGCGCCCAATTGCAAATTTACCAATTTCCACCAAAAAATTCTCTTCCCTCTTTCTGAAAGGTAAACTCAACTTTTCCCCTTCTACTTTTCCCTCCCAGCACTGTTCAGTTAAAGGACGCTCGATGTTCTATTCTTTGACAATTCCCAAGTTTTGCCAGTCACCAAATTCGTATCTATGTTTCTTGGTGTCAGCTCTGTTCCCTCTAAGATGCGCGTGCACGCAGCTGCGCCATAACTGAAATAGTCACTCCGTAAATATTTTTTTAAATCTTTGTTAATATAATTATGAAATACTATGAAATTAATTGTTTTACTGAATATAATCCATAAATCTGCTAAATACTGAACGTATCACATTTACATTGGATCATTTTAGAGCTTCAGCGTAATTGCATTGTCATTGTTTCAAGCTACAACACTGTCAAAAATGGTAACAATAGAGACAGAAACCACCAACGCCGTTCAGTCAAAACAGTTCACTTTGGCTCACTCCCTGTCAGATGTGACTGCCGAGCAGCGTTACTCATGTTGTGTGTTATGTCTTGTCATCGTTCGACATGAATATTACAGATTTAAAAAAAAACTTTTAATGTGCAGTGCACTTTTCAACCTGTGTAAAAATGTTCTGCTCAGAACAATGATTTGTTCCCGAGGCAATAAAAGGAAATAAAGGGAACGTTGATGGGGTGCAAGATCTTGGTTTCAGAATCTGACCTTGCAATCGAATAATAACTAAGTCTTCGGAAAGAAGCGTAGGTGCGCACTTCAATCACACTACCCCTTTCCTTGGAGATACCGCGCTTGGAGTTCTGTGAACAGTTTTGGTCGTCCTGTTATCGGAAAGGCAGAAGTGCGCTGAAAGGAGAGCAGACAGTATTTACAAAGAAGCTGCAGGAACTCTCGGGCCTGAGTTACAGGGAGAGGTTCGGCCGAGTGGCATTTTATTCCTGAAGACAGGTGATTGGCTGGTGTCTTAATAGAGGTGCATAAAACCATGACAATGTTTAGATACAGTCATTCATTCATCTCCGTGGGGCTGGGTAATCGTGAGCAAAAGGGGGTATATTTAAAATCAGAGGGCAGAAACGTAGTTGGATTTCTAGCAACGTTTTCCCACACAGTAGTTGCTCTTTGTATTGAAGAGCCTGACAAAGGAAATGGGCGACACAGTGTCATTAATAATATTTAAAATACACCTATACAGTTTGACAAATGTGAAAGCCTTAGAGAGAGGTGATCCAAACGCGATCAAACGGGACCAGCTCAGATGGCCATGTCGGTCGGCATGGAGATATTGAGCCGAAGGGCGCGTTTCTGTGCTCTATCATTCCTGGACTCTGCTCATCGCTGCTGCATCTGTGATCGTGAGGAGATAATGCAGCATGTGCTACTTACTGTAAAGCGCTTGATGCTGCGGTCAGGTTTTCAAACAAACCGCATAAACACGGGTACTCTTCACTTCCACTGATAATGTCCAGCAGAGATGAACGATGGATTTTATTTCAAGCGAACAAATCATGGCTGTATTTCTATGCAAAATGGGTTTGATTTTTCAATTCTTATTATTGGCCTTTTTTTTTCTGTTTCACTGTAGTTAACCTTGTTGCAATCATCATTCTCAGCCGAGGAAAATGCGGTCTCTCCAAATGTGTCACGCACTACCTGGTGGCGATGGCCGCGGCGGATCTAATGGTGGTGATGATCGAAGTCCTCTTCTACCGGAGGGGTCGAGCATACGGAGTTGACACGTTCCTGGACAACGCTCCGTTCTGCCTTGTCCACTACGTCATGTGTCATGTGACCGTCTGGTTCACCGTGACTTTCACTTTCGATCGCTTTGTGGCCATTTGTTCTGCTAAACTTAAATCAAAATACTGCATCCCCAAAATTGCGGGTTTGGTAATTGGCGCAGTATCTATTGGTTTCTGTTTGAAAAACATTCCATTTTATTTCCTGTATATGGAAAACGCAACGTTTGTCAAAACAGGTAACTGGGTCTGTTTCAATAGACCCCCACTTCCTTTCACCGAAGGGTTTGAGGGGTTTTATTGGGTGGACCGTCTGCTGAATCCGCTACTTCCTTTCTTCCTCATTTTGACCCTCAATGCTCTGACTGTCAGACAGATATTGGCGGCGAGCAGAGTCCGCCGGGGGCTCAAGGGACGGGGAAATTGCGGGAAGCAGCGAGATCCGGAGATGGAGAGTCGGAGACAATCCATCATTCTGCTCTTCAGCCTGTCGGCGAGTTTCCTTCTCTGTTGGGCGACAAGCACTCTGGTCTTCATTCTCATGCGATGCCTCTACACAGACCTGGAAATGTCTATTCGGCTTTTTCAGGCACAGTTTTGGGTTCTGTGATTCAGAATTTCAGCAGCTGCACGAATACATTTATTTACGGAGTGACCCAGACAAAATTCAGAGAACAGTTGAAAGTCGTTCTACTCTTCCCTGCTAGTTTAGCTCGGAAACATTTTAGAAGTCTATACCGCTCCGTTGAAAGGGTGAAATAATTTTCCCATGTCAACAAATATAAATTGATCTTCCTGAAAACGTTGCTGTCCCCAACAGTTCTGCCTTTACGTCATTTCAGGGAAAAAAATCATTTTTTTAAAATATAGATTAGATTGCTTGGATATTTCCCTTCTTTAAAATGTATTTTACCTTGCGCATTATATCACTGTAATATCCGGTTTTGAAAACAAAGAGATCTAGTCTGGAAGTGTGCATTATCCAAACCTTTGGAGTGACCCAGCCGTGTTTGCCATCTCGACATCCGTTCTCTTTCCATCTTGTTCGGAGTTTCCCCTTTATTTAATGTTCCACTTTGCCTGCTATACCAGCATGTAACCGGGAGATTTATTGCTCTTTTCTCTGTCTGGCTGAACCTTTCCAGTTTCAGCAAACGTCAAAACCCACAATATAATTGAATCGATTCACTGAACGGCTAATTCTGCTGCTGTAGTCTTATGATCTACTGGAACTTGCTTTGATTCCACGTCACATCACGTCAGTTTCTCAAGTCTTCAAAACCTGTTCTTTGATTTTAAACTGTAAATCTCAGATCAAAAACGTCATTCCCCAATCTTTTTTTTTCTTAACCGAATTTTCTTTGACAAGTTATTTAAATATTTCCGTGTGCTCGTGTGCGACGCGAAATTCACATTGTATAGTATTTCCAAAAGCTCGATGCCTCCGTCTCACTCGATCACAATCACTCTGGTCACTCTCTGTCACGCTACATGTGTTATCAGGCTATCGTGAAAAGAGCGTGACGCGTCTGGAAATCCGGACGTCTGTCCTTGTTCTCGTAAAACATTGACTGCCGTTATATTAAAATAAGCAAGAGCAGTACAGATTGTCTAATAAGTAGTACTACACACGATTTATTATAAATTAAGATAAATGCACATTGCACATTTAGACGGAAGAAAAACGTAAAGGTTTTTGCTGCTCTTTATTCGAAGGATGTCAGAAATATAGCCAATTCAGTTAATTTTTCTTAAGACTATCTAGCAAATATTAACTCAAAATAAAAGTGACGTGCTGACAGTGAACTATGCCCCCTTAAACGGACAATTTAATGCCATTCCAAATCACTTTGCACAAACGTCCCAATATCTAGAGCAACATATTATGATCGAGCTCCAAGGTTAAAATTTCCTCTTGGTCTAATTCGGAATGTCTGGAAACATGCTGTGCAATCCAGAATTGATATCTCACTACAAAAATGTTCAACTAGTAACAACGTAAACACGAGAAATTCTGCAGATGCTGGAAATTCAAGCAACACACATCAAAGTTGCTGGTGAACGCAGCAGGCCAGGCAGCATCTCTAGGAAGAGGTACAGTCGACGTTTCCGGTCGAGACCCTTCGTCAGGACTAACTGAAGGAAGAGCTAGTAAGAGATTTGAAAGTGGGAGGTGGAGGGGGAGATCCGAAATGATAAGAGAAGACCAGGAGTGGGAGGGATGGAGCCAAGAGCTGGACAGTTGATTGGCAAAGGGGATATGAGAGGATCATGGGACAGGAGGCCCAGGGAGAAAGAAAGGGGGGGGGGGGAAATCCAGAGGATGGGCAAGGGATATAGTCAGAGGGACACAGGGAGAAAAAAGAGAGAGATGTAACGTTGGTTGATTTGGGGAACATTGCTGCTTTAGGCTTTGTACAAGACCTGGTGACTTATCCAAATTGATGCTTTCCAAAAGCTCCAGCACATCCTCTTCCTTAATATCTACTGCTCAATCTATTCAGTCCGCTGTAAGTTATCACTATAATCGCCAAGATAATTTTTCTGTAGTGAATACTGAAGCAAAGTATCCATTAAGTGCCTCTGCTATTTCCTCCGGTTCCATGCACTCTTTTCCACTGTCACAGTTGATTGGTCCTATCCTCTCACTCCTTAACCTCTTGCTCTTAACATACTTCCAGAATGTCTTGGGGTTTTCCTTAATCCTGTCCCCCAGGGCCTTCTCACGGTCCCTTCTGGCTCTCCTAATTTCTTTCTCGAGCTCCTTCCTGCCAGCCTTATAATCTTCTAGCTCTCTGTCATTAGCCAGTTTTTTGAAACTTTTGTAAGTTCTTTCCTTCTTGACTAGATTTACAACAGCCTTTGTACACTTCTTCGGCTTCTCTGCTGCAGGACGAGTCATAACAGCCTTTCCAGTCTAACCCGGGTCTGAGGTTTCTTACCGGTGGAAATATTCCCAGGAATATTCTCGGCTACATGACGGAGACGTCCACGTCCATCCTAACTTGATAGGAACAGAATTGGGAGCCACAGTCCAGCTGTGCCCGGCTCTGCTCCAACATCTTCCTGTTTAGACATCTGGGCTTCGAGTGTCCGATGTCCCTCACTCCTCACTCGCAGGAGGAGTTAACGGAGGAGTTAAGCTGTCCAATGCAAAAACTACAGTATGTACAGAAATAAATTAAACTTATAGTGCAGGATGAAAGAGAAAAATACAGATGAAGATTTTACCAACTGATTGATCTCCATTCAAAAATCTGATCGCGATGGGAAGAAGCTGCTTCTGAAACGCTGAGAGTGTGTCGCCGGGCCCCTGTACCCGCTAGGCGAGGGAGGGGGTGATGTGCCGTCGGGCCCCTGTACCCGCTAGGCGAGGGAGGGGGTGATGTGCCGTCGGGCCCCTGTACGCGCTAGGCGAGGGAGGGGGTGATGTGCCGTCGGGCCCCTGTACCCGCTAGGCGAGGGAGGGGGTGATGTGCCGTCGGGTCCCTGTAGCCGCTAGGCGAGGGACGGGGTGATGTGCCGTCGGGCCCCTGTACCCGCTAGGCGAGGGAGGGAGTGATGTGCCGTCGGGTCCATGTACCCGCTAGGCGAGGGAGGGGGTGATGTGCCGTCGGGTCCCTGTACCCGCTAGGCGAGGGACGGGGTGATGTGCTGTCAGGCCCCTGTACCCGCTAGGCGAGGGAGGGCGTGATGTACCGTCGTGTCCATGTACCCGCTAGGCGAGGGAGGGGATGATGTGCCGTCGGGCCCCTGTACCCGCTATGCGAGGGAGGGGGTGATGTGCCGTCGGGCCCCTGTACCCGCTAGGCGAGGGAGGGGGTGATATGTCGTCGGGACCCTGTACCCGCTAGGCGAGGGAGGGGGGTGCGGTGTCCTCTGAACTCTGTGCCCTCTGGGTGAGGGAGGGAGTGGGGTGGTCGTCGGGACCCTGTACCCTCAAGGTGAGGGAGTGGGTGGGGGGTCCTCGGGACCCTGTACCCTCTGGGCGAGGGAGGGGGTGGGGTGTCCTCGGGACCCTGTACCCTCTAGACGAGGGAGGGGGTGGGTGTCCTCGGGACCCTGTACCCTCTGGGCGAGGGAGGGGGTGGGGTGTCCTCGGGACCCTGTACCCTCTAGACGAGGGAGGGGGTGGGTGTCCTCGGGACCCTGTACCCTCTGGGCGAGGGAGGGGGTGGGGTGTCCTCGGGACCCTGTACCCTCTAGACGAGGGAGGGGGTGGGTGTCCTCGGGACCCTGTACCTTCTGGGCGAGGGAGGGGGTGGGTGTCCTCGGGACCTTGTACCCTCTGGGCGAGGGAGGGGGTGGGTGTCCTCGGGACCCTACACCCTCTAGACGAGGGAGGGACTTGGGATGGGGGTCGGGTGAGCACTTTACTGATGGATACAGCTTTTTGAGGAATCGTCTTTAGAAAGTCTGGGGTGTTTGGGAGTCTGGTGCCTATGATGCAGCCACATCTTTCAGCAGACTGTTCTGATCCTGTGCGGACCGTGATGTTTTCAGTTAGAATGCTCTCCACGGATCGAAATGTGCGAGAGGTTTCGGCGACATATCAATTCCTCTCAAACTCTGCATGAACTATAGCCCCAGTCGTGCTCTCTTTGAGATTGCATCGATATATTTGGGCCCAGGATAGGACCTCAAAGAGATTAACACCAATGAAATTGAAACTGCTCACTCGTTCCACTTCTGGTCCGTCTACGAGAGGACTGCTGGATGGTCCCTCGACCTCCCCTTCCTGAGCACAGAGGCTGAGGGGAGATCTGGCAGAAGGTGATAGAGTTATCAGAGGACTAGAAGGTGAATTGTTCTGGCCAAGATAGAAATATCAAGTGCGTGATGGTCTGTATTTAACGCGAGAGGAGAGTGTAGCTTAGAGGAGATGCGCGGGACAAGTTTGTTTTTTTTTCTTTCTGCACAGATAACGGTGTGTGTCTGGATAATCTGTCAAGTGTTTTGTTTATTATGTATTATTATTTATTGTAGTACTTGCACTGTTTTGTGCACTTTATGCAGTCCTGGATAGGTATGTAGTCTAGTGTAGTTTTTGTGTTTTTTCATATGTAGCTCAGTGTAGTTTTTGTATTGTGTCATGTAGCACCATGGTCCCGGAAAACGTTGTCTCATTTTTGCTATGTTCTGTACCAGCAGTTATGGTTGAAATGACAATAAAAAGTGACTTGACTTGATTTGACTTGAAGTGCGGCAGTCGGTAATACATTGTTGTTTACGATGTTGTTGGCTTCACACATGAGCATGCAGTGAATGAATGGAGATGGATCATGTACAGTCAACAGAGTTTAGGCTCATTAGGTATCTTGTTGAGTGCAGAAGTAATGAGTCAAAGGGCTTGTTCCTGTACTCCACTATCCCCACGATCCCAACATGTCCAGGTATTGTATTCACATTGTAATAGGAGTCCATTCATCATCTTCTGTCCACTCACCCCCACTGATCTCGTTCTTCTGCACTGATGGGTGTAATATAGGACACTGCATCCTGTAGCACAGGAGCAACACTTCCGCACACACTGTCCCTGACGAGGGGAACACTCCCAGCTGGGCAGTGACGTAATCAGTGACGTCACACTCTCAGGATTCCCCGATCAAGCGCGTGCTGCAGTGTGACGCTTTGGATGATCCCAAATGTGAAACTTGAACCTCCCGCGCATTCCCACTCACAAACTCTTTCTGTGCTGCACAGGAGAAGGCTGTCACAATTTTATCAATGAACAATGCATGGCATATTGCAGAGCAGTCCGAAGCTGTCATAAGAAAATCGAAATGAATGTTATATGATTTATGAGTGGGAAATAACTTCAGTGCGGGATACACGGTGAAGGGTGCAATTCAGAACTGTTGAGAGAAATGCTGCTCGAACATGAAACTCGCTGCCTCTGTGCGTTTTATTTTGATAAATTTATCAATTTAGTTATCCTCTTATTTAATTAAATTAACTAACGTATTTATTTTCCTTATTTTCATTCAACGTTTCAGAGATTGTTTTGCCAAAGCGTAGAAATTTACGGATCAGGTGCTGTTCGATTGGCTCTATTTGGTTTAGCAACGAATCGCATGCAGAAAGATGCCGGGCAGAATGGACTGTTTACCATAAGACTCTATTACACAGGATGTACTGCTCCATACAACCGTCATCATTGATCGGTGCACTGTCCATCTCACAATTTTAACATAAACCAACTGCAGAAAACTCTTGTTCTAAAAATAGCTCAGGGAATACAGAATCTATTTTAAGAGTATTTACTGAATTTTAGGAACAGCGGGAAAGAAGGAGGAAAATAGAACCGCTCACTCTGAATCAGAGGCTCAAAGGTAAAGGACCGAGACGGCGCATGTAATGCTCAGTCAGAGACTGACAGATAAAGAATGACCCCCAAAATCTCACAGTGTAACAGAGATTGACGGATACAGATAGAAACCCACACTCTCACACTGGAGCAGAGACTGACATGTAGAGAATGAAATACATGCTCTCACAGTGAACCAGAGAGTGACACATACAGAAGCCCACACTCTCAATCTGAACCAGGGACTGATGTCTACAACATGAACCCGGCACTCTCACATTGCACCAGAGACAGGTGGCTGCAAACGGAACCATCCTTCAGCATTTTACCGGCGACAGTCAAGTAGAAATTTCAACCAACAGTCTCACATTATCCAACTAAATGTCTCCCATTGGTTGATTGTCTCTACACTGCTGTCGTTCTCTCTCGCTAGTTCTTCATTTCGTGTGAAATGCATATAAATTCTCTCTTCATTTTCAGCTTGAAGCCTGCTGAATAATAAATACTTAAAGGGGAAGCCTTTTAGGACCGAGATTAGGAAAAACTTCTTCACACAGAGAGTGGTGAATCTGTGGAATTCTCTGCCACAGGAAACAGTTGAGGCCAGTTCATTGGCTATATTTAAGAGGAAGTTAGATATGGTCCTTATGGCTAAAGGGATCAGGGGCTATGGGGGGAAGGCAGGTATAGGGTTCTGAGTTGGATGATCAGCCATGATCATACTGAATGGTAGTGCAGGCTCGAAGGGCCGAATGGCCTACTCCTGCACCTATTTTCTATGTTTCTATGTTTGCTCTCCGGCAGACTGAGCAATTACGCTATATTCTACCAACTCACGATTCATTTTCTTCCTCTAGTTTCTGCAACTGCGGCTGTTTAAATAGCTGATCTGTTCCTTCTGTCTCCTTATCGATGATACGATCGGTCATAAAATACCCTGTTAATCGGGTAGAGGGAGGGAAGAGGAAGGAACGGGCAGGGAAATAGGCAAATAATTTAAAACTTGCACTGGCATTTATTTGCCTGTGTGTGTGTGTGAGTGTGAGTGTGAGTGTGTGTGTGTGTGTGTGTGTGTGTGTGTGTGTGTGTGAGCGAGAGAGAGAGAGAGAGAGAGACAGATAGATAGATAAGGGGAGAGAGAGAGAGAGAGAGACTGTGTGTGTGCGCTCCATTTGTGGCGCCGGACCTCATTAACAGTTGGGGCAACCGTGATCACGAATTGTCAATGAGAAAGAACCCAGCTAACTATACCAATGACAGTTAAATACCAATTTCAAGAGAACTTCTATTTTGCAAAATGTATTTCCAATCAGCAATTTCAGCTGCTTTCTTGTTGTGAAGAAAACTGTCCTCTCTATTGAAAATAGCATTTATTATGTACAGCCTGCTGTGAACTCACTGCTAAACATTATATAATTAAAAAGTTGTGAATTGAATTGTTTTATCAAGAAAATGACAAGAATATTAACGGAATACTCAGTCTACTTGTATGTAGGCCACAAAGTGCGTTTTGACAAGTACTTTATCGGGAGAAGGCTGGAGAATGAGGCTGAGAAGGAAATGGATCTGCCATGATGAAATGCGCAATGGGCTGAAAGGCCTAATTCCCCTATGTCTTTAAAGTAGAAATATTTAAAAGCTAATGCATGATGTTTGATCTTTAAAGCTTCATTTGTCTGGCAGAATACTATTTTAACAGTGGAGTTAATGTGATCTCAGACTCGTTTGTGACTGCTAGGTGAATGCGCCATTTATTGAAGCTAAATATTTGCCAGAAATATTTAAAATGTCGCTATCTACAGGTGAGGAGCCGGAGGATTGGAGAGTGGCTCATGTTGTTCAGTTGCTTAAAAAAGGATCGAAAAGTAATCCGGGAAATTATAGGCCAGTAAATTTAACGTCGGTAGTAGGTATTACAGCAAAGAAAGACCAAAAGGCCTGTTTCTGTGCTGCAGTTTTTCTATGGTTTCTATGGTTTCTAAATTCCACAGTTTAGCAATTTGTCTGATATGTTTGGAGATGGCCTTTTGTTCTCATTTAGAGACAAATATTGTCCATTATTGGCGACCATTTGATGTAAGGCTGTTTCGTCTAAGAATAAGTCAGAGCAAGTTAGGTCTTAATTCTTTGGACGTAAAAGGTTGAGTGGGGACTTTATAGAGGTGTTTAAAATTATGAGGCGGATAGATAGAGTTGACGTGTATGGGCTTTTTCCATTGAGAGTTGGGGAGATTCAAACAAGAGGATATGAGTTGAGAGTTAAAAGGCAAAAGTTTAAGGCTGACATGAGGGGGAACTTTTTTACTCAGAGAGTGGTAGCAGTGTGGAACGAGCTTCCAACAGAACTGGTAGAGGCAGGCTCGATATTGTCATTTAAAGTAAAATTGGATAGCTATATGGACAGGAAAGGAATGGAGGGTTATGGACTGAGTGCAGGTCGGTGGGACTAGGTGAGGGTAAACGTTTTGCACGGACTAGAAGGGCCGAGATGGCCTGTTTCCGTGCTGTAATTGTCATATGGTTATATGGTGTGTGTGTGTGTGTGTGTGTGTGTGTGTGTGTGTGTGTGCCTTTGGGAGACTTCGGCGTAGAGTCTTTCAGAACAGGAGCCTTCGTCCCTCCACAAAGGTCACCGTATACCAAGCGGTCTGTGTCACCACCCTCCTTTATAGCCGTGAAGCCTGGGTAACCTACAGCCGTCACATCAAGTCCTTGGAACGCTTCCACATAAGCTGCCTCCAGCGCATTCTGGGGATTACCTGGCGTGAGCGGGTGCCTCACACTGAAATACTTGTAAAGACCAACTGCAGGAGTATCGAGGCCATGATCACCCAGCGTCAGCTGCAGTGGCTGGGGTACGTGATAAGGATGCCCCCATGTCGGCTACCCCGCAGAGTGTTATACGGCCAGCTATATCATGTCGACGCTCAGCTGGAGGGCCGAAGAAGCGCGATAAGGATGAGATGAAGAACGCTTTAAGGAAGTGCAAGATCAGAGCCGAGGACCTGGAGGATGTTGCTGCTGACCGTAACACGTGGCGACAGCTGTGATGGGACGGGGTTCGTATTCTGGAGATGGAAAGAACAACCAGAAGACAGCAGAAGAGAGCCAGGAGAAATGCAGTCATGGTTGCCACCACTACCACATATACATGTCCCACCTGCAATAGAGCTTGTGGGTCCAGGATAGGACTGTATAGTCATCAAAGATCTCACCGTTAATGGAGTGAACGTCGTCATCGGATTTCGATAGACAACCGAGAAGAAGTGTATGTGTCTGTGTGTGTCTAGGTGATTATAATGGTTTGTAATATGACCTTATTTGATGATGTGACCTCACTTGGCGGTCCTGCATTTATAACTACAAGGGCACCTCGTAGGGAATGTCACGGACTCGGGTTTTGTTATGTTAAAGCAGCAGATGAAGACCTCTGTGTACCGAGTGGAATCTACACTTGATAGAAAATATTCTGTGAAATCACGCCGGTATTTACACCGGAGACAAACGTGTTGATAGTTGTTCTCGTAACCCACAGGGCACTGAATGGTCTTATCAGCCCATTATATTCCCGCGGATAATTGAACGCCACAGTATTTCAGCATCCAACTGTTCCGCTGGTAGATTCAACAGAGAAGACGGTTTCAGAGATGGAGGCGCGGGGTTGGGGGGGACCATGAAGAGTTCTGGACTTGAAAATATCGGAAATAAACATAATCATGGAAAAGCTGATCAAAATGACGTAAACATCGTTGTCCTCCAGGTCTGATAGTGTCTGTGTCTGTGTCTGTGTACACAGCGGGTATGCTTCATATCTGAGAGCACACAGTGGGACAGGATGGGGTGGGTTTGGTGCCTGAGAGGTCAAACTGGAGCTGCTGAGTAAAAATAAAATGAAGGTCTGCAGGAGGAGTCTGGGAGGGGTTTTCATGTGTCCCCGGATCCGGATCACACTGAGGGGAAACCGGATCTATTTGTAGATGAAACAACAGGCGTGACAGTGAGAAGTGCAGAAAATGCTGGAAACATCGATTCCGGAATGCTTGTGGAAAGAGAACCACAGTGAAAGTTTCAGGTGGGAAGATGGGAACAGTCGTGACCGCTGCCAATACAACTGTGGGATGTTGTAAATAGAGATCCTCATTGCTCACTTATTGTTCCCATTGCACATTCTGGTCGAATTACACAGAGCGATCTGAATGTGGTAATGCCAATGATACTGACGTGTTCGTGTTACATCCCCACAGAATTTACACCTGAGACACTGCCGGTGATGTAAAGAGGTGGGACCTTGTCACTGGAGATTGATCCCCGGTATAAATCAGAGCCTGTTGCAGTACGTCAGCCCAGAGTGTCTTGCCGAGCTGTGGAATTCAGAGTAATAGCGCTCACTGCCTCACTCAAATGGGATATCCAGTAATCTGGCGGATTGAAGACATTTACTACCCCGTTATTTCAGCCGTTGGAATTCCCGGTAAGCCGCTGTCACACCTACAAACGGCAGGAGCTCAGAGTTAAATCGGATGGTCTGAAGTGTTTCTCTCTCTACTTGTTTCCACAGACACCTGTCCAGTCCCCGCATTTCAGTCATGGGCGGAGGCGATGACAATATTAATCCCATTGCTTTCGTAGCAGACAGTGCTCCATATTGGAGCCGAGATGCTGCCTTTGACTGAAATCCTCTCCGCTGTCTCGATGTCATGGAATAATTGTGAATCGAAATGTCCGCACAGGAGGACACAGGCTGCATTGCACCTGTGGGAACCAGCCGTCCTTCTGTGCTGTCCGTATGAATCAACTGTGAATTGCGTGACTGGGTGATGGAACAATGCGAATGGCTCCTTTAATTTAGAGATCTCAGCAGGGGGAACTGCCGATGTGGATTTCATTTCATTCCGGTGCTGCTCAGAGCCAGTGATGCTGGCATTTAATGCCCATCCCCGACTGTGGCCGAGGAAGCATTTAAGCAGCTGTCCTCTCGTCGGTTTACGAATTCACCCAGATTTAACCCATTTACAAAACTCGCAACAGCTTCTCTGTCGCGCCGATAATGCAGACTCTCAGTCGCTTCATATGTCCCTGGTCCGGTATTCACCCTTTGAGGCAGAGAAAAGGCACAAGATCTAATCTGAGTCTATCACACTGCTGCTCTATTTCCCTGACGAGTCAATAATATCTCTGTTTCCCTCTCTCTTGCAGTTAACCTGGTGGCGATCGTGATCCTGTCCCGAGGAAAGTGCCGTCTCTCCAAATGTATCACTCTCTACCTGTTGGGAATGGCAGCGTCCGATCTCTTGGTCGTTATCTCTGACCCTCTGCTGAACTGGACTGTTTTCCTATATTTTAAGACTTCCGTCCTCCATCAAACTCCCGTTTGCAGGGTGTTTTATTGCCTTCTTATAGCCAGCACCGGGGTCTCTGTCTGGCTGACAGTCGCGTTCACCTTTGACAGATTTGTGGCCATTTGTTGTGAAAAGCCGAAAATAAAATATTGCACCGAACGAACGGCGGCTGTGGTTATCGGGACAGTTAGTGTTCTGGGCTGTTTGGAAAGTATCCCTTTCTACTTTACGTTAGAGCTTTTGGCGGTAATTAATGGAGTTTCCTATGGGTGCGTGACCAAAGAGAGCTTCGATACGTCCCCCTCGTGGGCCACATTTGAGATGATTCGTCGTATTTTAATACCTGGTCTCCCGTTTGTTCTGATTTTACCGTTCAATGCTCTGATAGTTAGACGGATTGTTTCCGCCAGTAAAGTCCGGATGGGGCTCCGGGGCCGCAGCAACGGAGAGAAAGACAAGGACCCGGAGATGGAGAACCGGAGGAAATCGGTCGTTTTACTATTCAGTATAACCGGTAGTTTTATATTACTATGGTTAACACGGCTGGTATTTGATATCTACCGACGGTTTGCAAACATCAGCTTTTATTCGGACACGGATCCGATTTATATCGCAGACTCCGCGGCGGCGATGCTGCAGATCCTCAGCTCCTGCACCAACAGCTGTATTTACGCCGTGACTCAGAGCAAGTTCAGACAGCAGCTGAAGAACGCGGTGATATACCCGCTGAAACTGTTACCAAAATGCGTTAAATCATAGAGAGACCTTTGGTTTCTGCAGTGGAATAAATTCTATCGCCATTTTCCTCCATAAGCAATCCGCTTGCCGATATGTAGAACCACGGTTAACAATTGAGCGCTCTGAAATACGCCTGCATTTAGTGTTGATAAATTTCACTCCCGTCTACCCTGTAAAGGTGACATCTATCCTTCGTCAGATATGTAATATGTAAGGATCAATTCACCCCAATGAACGCTCTGTGGAACACGGGAACGGTTCACTCATGTCCCGCCCGTTTTATTTTCATTCTCTCCGCTCGGTCTCATTCTTCTATCTGGTTATGTTCGCGGTGTTTCACTCCGGGCTTGTCCAGTCAGAATGGATCCGCTCCCTTTTCCCCGACCTCTCCGCTGTTTCTCATTTCTCCATTTAGTGATGCTCACGGTGTTTTGCTCCCAATTTCGCTCCCGATCCCATCGATTCCACCGTAAAAGGCCTCGCTTATGCCTTCTCCCTCGCCGGTATACACATTTAGATTGGTGAGCTGCAGCATGAGAAATCATTATCGGACCTTCACACAGCGGAGTCACAGGTGTTTTGTTTTCTTTTTCAACACTCTCTCCATCTCCGGACTGCTCTCTCTTTGTCCTTTCATTTCTCCATTCAAATCCCAAAGCCCCGTGACAATCTGTTTCCTTACTGCTTCCTCTCGGTCCACACGCCCGGTCCCGTTCTGAACAAAGTAAATCTCATTACCCTATGTAGGAGCATATATTCACGTTGATAATAAATGTACGTTGAACTTTAAAGAACCAAAACAACAGGAAAATGTATTTTTTCTCTCTATGTGGACCTAACTGCATTCAATCTGGCAGTGCAATCGATTTATGACAAAAAAAAATGATACTGGAAAGCCGAATGAAAACGAGGCGGCTGTAATTATCGTTCATCATGAGCGGGAAAAGAAACAATACCTCTTGTCTGGCGATTGGAGGACTCTATCTTTTACATTGATCATTTGATGTGAAAAACCACACTTAGGAATATCGCAGAATTACTTTAAACCGTGCTCTACTGCTCCCTGACGGAGCATTACTCACTCTGTAGCATTTCCGGTTTCGTCTGACTGAGATCCCGTCTTCCACCCAGAGTGACAATGCTCTCATGCTCCAGGTACTGAGGTGGATGGTCAGAATGAGAGAGGTCTGACGGTGAGGGGCCGTTGTAGGGCTGGAAATGGTCACGGGTGGGAGCACTCCGCACAATGGGCTCAACATTATGTTATGGGGTTTGATTCTGGGCGTGTATGGTCTCCGCTCCCTCAATATCCATTATATTCCTGTGTGCACATTCCAGTGTCCAGCTCCGACATTTTGTATATGTGGGGAAGTTCATCCTGTGCACGTTCATTTTCCACAGGAAAATGTTGCCTTTCTATTCCTGGGTACGTAGCTGTTATCTGAAGCTGTCGTGGGTTTTCTTTACACATGGAGATAGTCCCTATAAATTCAGCTCAATACTAATTCAAAGGGTGGCTGGGTAATTGCATCAGGAGAGATGGGAATAGATAATGTGACGGTCACTTGAAAGGGGGGCGGTTAAAGGAGCTGGTGCAGATCGCAAACACAGGCTGGGTCTGCTTGGTTACATGTATTAAAACTGATTATAAATTCCTTCCCCACGAAGCAGTCCATTGCCACAGTTGATCCACCTGTGATCTTGCTTCGAGCAATTTGAATTTCTTGCTGCCTATTACAGTTTCCATAGGTCATTTCCCAATCATAATCAGATATTGTCACTGACCTGTCTGCCGTGAAATTATTTGTCTTGCGCCAGCAGTATTTACTGATGTGATGTTTTCAGTACAGGAAGCTGTCAGACCGAGAAAGATGGAAAAGACAGCGACAGCATGAATACAGGGTGGTTAGAAAAATAGAGGGCTATGGATAAGCCGAGGTAGTTCTAAGGAAAAGATACAGGTTCGGCACAGGTTTGTGGGCCGAAGGGCCTATATCGTGCTGTAGGATTTCCATGTTTCTATGTTTCTAACATCTGGTGAAAAGTCTCAAGAATATTGAGCACCATAGAGACACGAGAGTGTGCAGATGCACAAAACTGGATCAAAAATAACAAGTAATAAAAACAAAAATAACAAACAAAAATAAAATTGCTGCAGAAACTCAGCGTGTCAGGAAACTACTGTCTTTGGACGGGAATCAACATGAAAATATTGTGTCCAGACTCTTCCCCAATGCTTTGAACAAGCAATACAAATGTGACTGAAGGTGAAACAGGAACGATGGACTGGGGGAGGCGTGAATTCCATGTTCACTTTATCATCCTGAAGGTAAATTTTCCAAGTCCCTGTGTTCTGAGGTTACCACCCGAGATCCCTCTTTTACTTTAGACAGACACGCAATAAAATAATTGCAGCCGTAGGCTATTCAGCCCCTCAAACCAGTACTGCCGGTCGATACTATCCATGAATCTTTACCATCTCACAGCTTCTCTACTGTTCCAGGGTCTTATTGTTCTAAATACCCCAGTCTTTGAAAATGTATCCCCTTCTTCATTATGTACAGCCAGGGATCTAACCTCAGCATCTGCGAAGTAGGATGCCGTGCACAATCCCGATTTGATAGAGACAGACGTGAAGAAGCACGGGGGAGCATCTGGAGAAACTTCTGAAATGCATGCTTCGCTGCCGCCACTAGGGTGAGATCGAGAATCTCCGGAGGGAAGGCCCTAAATCATCGGCCTTGCCTATTGCCTGTTGCCGGGGCTGCGGTCGAAGCACTCGGCAGAGATGGTGCTGTTGCATCGGTGTCGGAGAGCTGATCAGAGGCTCGCAGTTTTCGGACGGACTCGGAGTCGGACTGTGGTCGGATGCTTCCGGGATGCTGCATCGGCAGGTTTGCGGTGCTGGAGGTTTACCGTCTGCGTCAGATGATCGGACTTTCGAAAGACTTTGGGATTTTACCGTGCCCATGGTCTGTTTTTTTTTAAATCAAATTACGGTATTGCTCTACACTGTTGTAACTATATGTTATAATTATGTGTTTTTTGCCAGTTTTTGAGTCTTGGTTTGTCATGCATTTTCTGTGATATCATTCTGGAAAAGTATTGTATCATTTCTTAATGCATGCATTACTAAATGACATTAAAAGAGGACTGCGTGTCCTTATAATCTAATCTAATCTAATCAGCAAACCTCTAAAGTGGACAATTCCAGCCATTCACTCTTTTTCAATGGGAAGGAATTGCGATCTACCTTAGTTGTAAATCAGCCCCATTATGTCCCTTGTTGAAAGCTCTATTGCAAATGGAAACATATCCCCTGGGTGGGGATCAGTGGAGATTACATGGAATCCGCGTGATGACAGGTGCTTAACCTGGATGTTCCAGTTTCCTACAACATCCCAGTATATGTGCGTGATTTAGGTTTACTTTAATGCCTCTTTAAATGTAGGTGAGTGGTGGGATACGGGTGAGAGCAAGTGGGAGTGTAACGAGAATATAAATGACAGGGGCATGTTTTGTTTACAATAGTCCTTGATGGCTAGTAAGGAGTTAATGTGTTGAAGAGCCTATTTCCACGCTGTTTATTTCTCTGCCTCTCTTTCAACAACTACCCTGGTGTGTCGCCTCAGCTTCTGTCTGGTTCAGATAGATCACCCCTCATTCTATAACCTTTAGCCATTCGTGATAGGACAACACCTTTCTTCCAAGTGAAACACCCTGGTTTCCTTGGCTGAGTAAGTCCAGGGAAAACAGCCTCGGGCCCCGCAAAACATATCAGATTGATGCGCTATCCAACCTCAAACCCCAGCTTGTGTGCATGCTGTGTAATTTGCTACCCTGTAACAAATAACGGACTGTACACTGCATACGATGAAGGGAATTATATTTAGGAATCTTAGCTTAACTAAAGCGTTAGTAAAGAAAAACATAAAGAAAAGGGCCCATTTTAATGAAACAGTAAATGTGCACAGGTTGTAGTTTATCTTCAACTTCCCTGTCACTGACGAGCTGGGCCGTCCTCAACGTGAAAGTCCACACCACCTTCCGAACGTCGCTCGGAATCCATATCGAACAAACGTGTCTCCCAGCGGATCGTATGTTCGATCGGCTCTCCTCAACATCTTCTCACTTCGTCCCCCCCGAACAAAAGTCGAAGACCAACCTTAATGCCCCTCATCAAGAAAACCTCGGGCGAACTGGATGTCACACATTCCACATCATCACTTTTCTTCAGCAGTAACACAAACAAGCTGAACACAAGCTGCACAAAATGAAATACATACAGCACAACGATAAAAATATGAACAGGACACTACACTCTCGCCATGTGGCAGCATTTACCACACCCCCATTTCCTCATCCTCCGAGTCTGTATCCCATTCAGGGGCGGGGGCCGGTCTAATCGTTCCGGCTGCTGGTCCGTCAGTCTCTCCATGTCACCGCAGTGACCTCTTACTAGGAGTCGGCTCCAGGTCAAGTTTTGGATCAACAGGCATCTCTTGTCCCAGAGGCAGAAGGAAGTTCCAATGGAAAATCTTGACAGGTCCATTCCCATCCTCTGGTTTCAACCAGAATGTTGTTGCGTATGACATCTGACATAGCGCCTCGCGGCCACCCAACTTATGCCTCCCAGGTACCCCAAAATTCTTTATGAGGATTCGGTTTCCAGGTATGAGATGGGAGAACCTAATCTTTTGATCATATCTCCTCTTATTTCCTTGATTCTGCATGGCAGCCGCGACCTCCGCTAATTCATTAGCCTTTTTTCAGCTCCTTTCTCGTGTCGAACACATACTTCAGATAAGTCTTCGTGGCAGGTCACCCTCACCAGTCCCTAAACAATGGGCAATGGGCAACCTCACCTCGTGCCCAAACTTCAGATGGCATGGCGAGTACCCAGTCGCTTCATTACTATTACAGTTATAGAAGTGGACCTGATGTCCAATATGTTGACCCCAATATGTTCTTTTTGCTGATCTCCAAGGTTCCGAGCATGTCCAGCAAGGTCCGATTACACCTCTCGGGCTGGGATCACCCTGCGGGTGATAAGACATAGTCCTCGGCTTCTCGGCTCCAAGCATTGCGCAGTAACTCATGTATGAGCCGACACTGGAAACCTCAACCCTGATCATCATGTATCCGCCCGGGGAGGCCGTAAAATGAAGCACTTCTCCCATACGATTTTGGCCGCTGTGGACGCCCTCTGATCCTTGGTAGGGAAAGTTTGCTTATTTCTGATGTAGTGATATGTAAAATAAAGGTTTAATTTTGGTTACTATTGGCGTGTTTACCTTCAAATATCATCTCTCCACCCCTCCCCACTCATGGCCTCTCAAGCAGGATCCCACCACCAAGCACAGCTTCCCTTCCACCCGCTTTTGTGCGATCACTGGGATCGCTCTCAACGCGACACCGTTATCTATTCGTCCCTCCGTACTAATCTCCCTCCTGGCACTTATGCTCTCATGCGGAGCAAGTGCTATACCGGCCCCTACACCTCCTCCCTCACTACCATTCATGGCCTCAATCAGTCCTTCCAGGTGAGGCGGGAGATACAGAAACCTCATGCGTGATGCTGACTTTTAACATGGTAACTGTGCGTAAATATTCTTGAGCTAACTATAATAATAAATTCGACTTTAGCTTTGAACCTGACGTTCTAATATCGATACTTAAACATAAACCAGGCCCGATCGAAGCGCTTGTTAAACGACCCCACTGAAGCAGCCTCGACCACTTCCCCTGGCAGCTCATTCAGGATACTTAGCACCTTGTAAATCTTTGCGCTCTCAGTCTAAACCTGTGCCTCTCATCTTGGACCCTCCTACTCAGGAGAAAAGACAGTCAGAGATTACCTTCTATCTGACTCTTCTAACTTTAAATGTTCCAACAACATTCATCCCCATTCCTCTACGTTCAAAGGAATAAACACCCAGCCTGGCCAAATTCACCCCATAATTCTGACCCTCTAGACCAAGCAACATCCTCAAAAAACCTTTCTACGCTACTTTCAGTTTAATTATTTTATTTCAAGAACAGGGTGACCAATACGCTCATGTTGCAGGTACTGACGAGGACGGCCAGAATGACAGCGGCCTGATGGTGAGGGGCCGTTGTAGGGGTAGAAATGGTCATGGGCGGGATCACACCACACAATAGTTAAACATTATGGTATGGAGTTTGATCCTGTATATGTACGCCTCCGCTCCCTCTTTATCTATTATATTCCTGTGTTCACATCCTGAGTTGTTACCCTACCCGTCCCATCGCTCAAACACCCTCGCCTCCCTGTAGACTTGCCCCTCTTCCGACATCCGTCTCATCTTGGGTGGCGAACACATTCTGATGGCACTTTCGCACCCACACTTTCCTTTGTGGTTGAGTGAGTCGCTCCCCTCTCCCTCCTTTGCGACACTCAAATCTCTGTCCCATCAACCAGGAACCCGACTGCGACACCTCGCTCCCCGTGTTTCCCTCGACCAAACCCTCCTCCCCCACCTGCTGCCGTCCATTTAATGCTGGCCAGCGGCCAATCTGGGAAAGAACTGTCACCAACTACTCTCCCACTACTGTTGTGTAAGTCACTCACGCACAGCCATCTTCCTGTCTCCCGACTTCCTTTCCCCTCACTCTCTTTCCCTTCGCATTGGTTCCCTCCTCCTCGCCCCGCCCTTGTTTTAATCAAGGCGGCCGTCATTTTGTGATGGAACTTTCGCCCTTCCCTTCGTCTATTCTCCTAGAAGGTACTTCACAGCGCTTATAGTCTTACCAGTGCCCTCGTTGTCCCATCACTCCTCTTCTTCCTAAACCCGTCGGTGCGCCCCCCCCCCCCCTACGCAGTCAACTTAATGAGTTCAATGAGTCAACTTTTAGAATTAAATCATAGGTACGCAAGACGATATAAAACGCTCCATCTACAATTTCAAGTTTCAATACCGCTATTGCCATCTAGAACACAGACGATCCCTGGATTGTATCCGTGGACATTGGATGTTCTTTCGCCAGCCATTCTGTGTTCGGCAGTAGCCACTGTGAGGGAGTGTCTCACTGCACCCCCGACCCTCTCATTAACCAGGGATTCGCCCATTTTAACTCAATACCTCACTCCCATCTTTGTGCTCAGTTCTACCATCACTCCCTTTCCAGCAGCCATTTCCAGTGACGTGTCGGCCATTTGGAGTCGTCCTGGGCAACTTCTCGTCCCTAAAGGTCAAATGTGATTGTGAACCGCTGTGGTTCTGAGATCCACCTGTAGCGTCTCTGTGTCACAACCACGGATTCGGCAGAGCAGTAGATACGGCCATTGGGCTTGTGAACATGCACGTGTCAACTAATCATTACTTAATGGTGATAATATTTAATTCCATACTTGTCTTCGTAGTACTTGTTCGAGACATGGACATAGCTACGCTTTGTTATCTGTCTTCCACCTTGCCTGAGAAATTGGGCTCTGGATTCAACTGACTCTGCGGACTAGTGGTATTCGGTTTATTCTTGGTTGATCTTTTCAGCCGCAGTCTAGGCTTCGTTTCCTATTTGAGTGATTTAGTCAATGGCCCTGTCTGGCCGAGCGGTTATTGATTTCTCTTTCCCTTTAACATTGTTCGCATTAAAGTCTGTGAAATATCGACCCGCTCCAGTGTCCCTCACTCCGCACTTGGGCCATGCCCGCTCCGGGTGACGCTCTGCCTCTTCCGCGTCCCTCTCTCTCCTGCGCCCCTGCCTGTCTCAGTGACTTTCCTCTTATACACCGCTCTACGTCTCCGCTGACCTTCTCATGTGTCATTCACTCATTCACTCCTTCTCTGCCGCTCGCTTCAACCAAGGCGTCGCTCTCTCCTTGGTGCCTATCTCATCACAGCCGACGGGGTCTCTTTCAGTCATGGATGTCAGGAAAGCGGTGACACACTGAAATCCAAAGGGAGTGGCGGGTCTACATGAAATGATCGTCAGTGATCATTTCATGTAGACCCGCCGCTCCCATTGGGTTTCAGTGTGTCACCGCTTTCCTGACATCCATTTTATGTCTGTGTATTTTCCATTTTCTGTCTGTGTATTTTCCCTCCGTGGTGACCATTGTCACTGTCCTTCCTAGTGACGATACTAAGTCGACTGGTCACTCTCTCCCTGGTGACAATTTTAAATTATGGCTTTTTCACTCCGTCCCTGGCTCCTACTTTTAATCAGCACATAACTACCTCCATGGTGTTGGCCAGAAGAAACTATGGTCTAATCAAGTACAGGAGACGCAGGCAAACCGGTTGTCTTTATTTCTTACTATTTTGTGGACTCTGAATTGATTCTTGCTTTTGGATTATCTAATCGGAGCAATTCAATATGGATACAAGCAACAAGGTGATGACCTGTTAAATCTGAGGACATTCTCAGAGGAGTAGCTACTTGTTATGTAAAATGCCAGACCTACCAAAGAAGCAATGTGTAATCTCGCGAGACTCTGTCTGGGTCGCCTCATTTAACTGTATTGGACCAGTCAGAGAGTAAAGGCAGAAAGACACAAGGATGAGCAGAATCCGGAAACAGTGTTGGTTGTAGCCCTGTGCAATGACCAATGAGAAGGACACCCAGGTAGGTCAGGTGACCTTGAGCCAATGGGACGGAGATCCAACAGTCCAGTCGCTGAGGAACAGTAGAAGACTCGGGAGCTCCGAATACGCAGGTGCGATAACTCTCCAGCAGCCAGAGACCTACCGCCGTGGATAAGGTGGACCCCACGGACACGTGGTGAGCGGGAAATAATAAAAGTTACTTGTCATTAAATACAGATTCTCTGTACGTCACTGATCCATGGCCTCCCTCCCCATGGCCTTCCTCTACCCTCCTCTTTCTCTCGCTCCCTCACCAGTCTCTGTCCCGTTTCTTTCTCCCCAGTCCCTCTCTCTCGTCTCTCTGGCCGGAGTCGACTCCTTTCCCGGGTAATGACCTTTCTCTTCATTGACTGTTCATGGAGTGTCATGGCGTGAAGATGTCGTGTGAACCTACGAGCTTTATGGTTGAAATAATAGAAGTTACTTGTTGGCAAATACAGATTCTCTGTACCTCACAGATCATTATTAGAAGAGTTGATTCTTGTAACCCTGGCGTCCGTCATTAAAGTTGCCCACCACCAGGACACGCCCTCTGCACAGTGTTACCATCGGGAGGGAGATACAGAAGCCCGAAAGCTCAGGGTCAGCGATTCAGGAACAGCTACTTCCCCGCTGCCACCTGCAACTCAGTTTTTTATCTCTATATTAAATTATCATGTATTTAATTTTTACTGCCACCATAAAGTTAACAAATTTTACGAAATATGCCTGTGATATTCGATCTGTTTCTATTATATGGACTCTGAATGGACTCTTGCTGTGGACAATCTAATCAAAGCAATATACCTGAGACCATTCTTAGAGGAGTAGTTACTTTTTATGCAAAATGCCAGACCTGCAATCGATAATCTCGTTAGACTCTGTCTGAGTTTCCCCATTTAACTGGTTTGGATCAATCAGAGTGTAAAGAAACGAATACACAAGGCTGGGGTGGGCAGAACCATGAAACAATGTTGGCTGTAGCCCTGTACAATGACCAATGAGAAGGTCACCCAGGTAGGTCAGGTGACCTTGAGCCAATGGGACGGAGATCCAACAGTCCAGTCGATGAGGAACAGTAGAAGACTCGGCCGCTCCAAATACGCAGGCGCAATAACTCTCCAGCAGCCAGAGACCTATCGCCGTGGATAAGGTGGACCCCACGGACACGTGGTGAGCGGGACCACAAGCAACGCCCGGACAGCCTAGTCACCTTTTCCCGGGTAATAGCTTTTCTCTTTATTCACTGTTCATCAGGTGTCGGGAATTCTAGTAAAGTGCAAGCAGGGAGATAGTTTGTGAACCCACGCTTTTTAGTTCAGACAATCGCAGGTACTCATCGGCAAACACAGATTCTGTGTGCCTCACTGATCATTATTACAAAGGGTGATTTTTGTAACAGAACTGGCCTCTCCTTGGGGCTGGAGGACAGATCTCTTTGTTCAGCGGGAGAGTCGAGTCGAGTCGGACCGCATAGATGAGGTACAGAGAGATCTGGGACTGGGTAGTGAGCGGTTACTTCACCCCCCCAACCCCCCAAGATGAAGAATTCAGGAAATTTTGCAAAGGACTTGCATTGTTTTGAATGGAGGCTGACTGACGAAAAGTTTAAATAATTACAGAAATCAATAGTAGTTGCTTGTTTAATGGAGGATTTGATAAAAAATACAAGAAAATGCTAAGGCAGAATGGCACGGATGAGAAAGGGAAAAAGAATGTCGACATAAAGCAGAAGCCGAGCGAGAGAGGTTACAACAGGAAGTCCTGGGATATCGGCAAAGCGGTGACGCCGAGCGAGAGAGGTTTGGAGGAGAACACAAAAGGCTCCAAAAGGACGGCGAAACCTTCAGAGAAAGGGTTACTGAGTCACAGGGTCAGAGAGGTACGGGCTGGATGCATATGAACCAGTTTGAGTTAACGTGTGAGAAATTACTTAAAGAAAACAAAACTAAACTGGAGGTCAGTGACGCGCCACCAGCTGACGTGATCGTTCAGTTTACTCTATGTTGCAGTGACGGGTCACTTTGAAGGAGGAAGTGATCTCACTCAAGTTCGAGAAGTGCAATAAAATTAATTTTTAATCTTCACCCTCGATGGTAAAAGTTTGCTTTCATTCATGAAATACCTGAATATATAGCATATTGTTTGCGCGAAGTCACGATAACCTGTCCAGTTCAGGAAACTGTCAATATGACAAATTTGCGGATGAAGGCAATTCCCTGGATGACGTCATTAATATTAATAAGAAAGTTTTTTTCCAGCATAACATGGACATACAATCGCTGGTGGAAAGTGCTGGCACTGCAGGGGGACTCTACGTGCAATCTAATCGCAAAATTAATACTTCCCGTCTGCTGCTGTTCTCCATAAATAATGTCGATATTCTCATGTACGTGTTACGTACCCCGTAACGGGGTTGCCAAACCAGCAGAAATGTACCACTCAGTTGGAGTCTGGATTACTGGAACTAAGAAAGTTTTATTAAAGAAGCAATACAGTATTCTAATAGTAAGGATATAAATGCAACAGGTTAGCAATGAATAAACACACATGTACACAGAACTAGGATAATAGGATCAATCAAGCTCTATCGCAGTCTAGGGCTAAAATGATCAATCACAAGTGACAGAGTTCAGTTTAGTTCAGTTCGCAGTAATCGCCGTCGTGCCGTTGGGGGGAGAGAGAATGAATATGCAAATCGAATTCCAAACACATCTTCGATATTCCTCGCAGTCGGCTTTTGGGCGAGCCCTTTGTAATGTCTTCTGAGGTCACCGACTGTGACCCCTCCGTTCCAGATACGATCGTTCTTCTACGTTGAACCCGGCATCCAGGCAAGGGTGAACACACACACCGGGTTCCCGCCGACCGTATCTTTCCACCCTGTGCGGCTATGGGTGGGCCCGCGATCCGACTACCAAAACTCCCACCGACTTGTGGGGGCGCGCCGCTTCCAGGGTCTCGTAACCTCGTGGTGTCGTGTGTGGTGTGTCTGTTGCCTTAGCGAACCTGTCCCTTTTTGTCTTACTTATATCTCTCTCCTGAAGACAGGTGGCAGATCAACTGATGATCCCACTGGTGATAGCACAGGACAGTTAACATCTTAGTCTATGTGTACTTTTGTAACCCTGTTTTGTCACATACGTAATTAAGAAAAAAATCCCCAGGGCTGAGAGAGACCTTATCCAATGGTGCTGTGTAGTAGGCTGGTTGGAAGTTTCTAAGAACATGGAGAAACACAGCACAGAAACAGGCCGCTCGGCTCGTGTAGTCATGCTGAACTATTCTGCCGAGTCCCGTCGGCTTGAAGCATGACCGTAGCCCTGCACTCCACTCCCGTCCGAGTACTTATCCAAACTCCTGTTAAATGTTGTAAACGATCCCGCGCTCGTCACTTCCACTGACAGCCTGTTCCACTCTCACTACACTCTACGTGGGAAATCCCCTCATGTTCCCCTTAATCATTTCACATTGCACCCTTAACCTCTGACCATTATCCCACCCAACCTCAGTGGGAAACAGCCTGCTCGCACTTACCCTGTCTATACCCCTCAAAATGTTGAACACCTCTATCAAATCTCCCGTTATTCTCCTACGATCCAGGGAATAAGGTGGCAACCTATTCAATCTATGGTAAATTTATCCTCAAGACCTGGAAACATTCTGGTAAAATCTCTATGAACTCATTCAATCTTACTGATAGCTTTCCTTCCGACAGCTGGGCGTAACTGCGGCCTCAAAAACGTCTCATTCAACTCCAACATAACATCTCATCCCCGATACTCAATACCTTGACTTATGAAGGTCTATGTACCAAAAGCTCTCTTTACGACACTGCCGACCTGTGATGCCGCTTTCGAGAGATTATGGATCTCTATTCCCGGATCCCTCTGTTCCACCGCACTCATCCGTGACCGAACATTCAACGTGTAAATCATCCCAAAGTGCAACAGCTCGCGGTTAACTGAATGGAATTCAATCTACCACTTTTCACACCATTTTACCGATAGCCCAATGACTCTAAATGACTGTAATAGATTTTGGGGAAGTCTGGTCAATTTAGAACACAAGCCAATGACATTAGGTCTGTGATAAGTCTGAAAGAACAGGCGTTCCAGAGTTTTAAGTCTATAGATCCCTATAGCTATAATAGCAACGTGTGTGCGCTGTATGTCCCCCGCGTCTCTTTCACATTGAAATCCCGCGACATGTCTGTCCTCGCCATCCCCCATGGTCAAGTTGAGGCTTTAAAAATTAACTACGACAAGTGCACCCCGCGTTGCGGACTGACATTCGCATTTCCACAAAACTAACGTCGATTTTTCAAACTTCAGTTAACATTGAGATTGCAAAATGTTTCTGGATACCTTGGTTTTGATCAGTGATACCCGGGTCACGAGACAAGAGTTTATCTCCAGTCTCCAACAGCGAACTGAGGGTGGCGGGGGTGGGGGGCGGGGATGCACCGGTAAATCGATCAAAGGTGAACGCGACGGTGAACCAGACCGAACAATTCGGTGGCGGCGTCAAGCAGGACGGCGTGGATTTTACACACTGGTGTATCCGCAGCCCAGAGGAAAAGTTCCATTGATGCGGAATCTCGCTCAGTATCAGGTCCAGGACAACGACCATAAGGTCCGCCGCTGCCATGGCAACCAGGTAGCGAGTGACAACTCTGGAGAGACCGCACTTTCCTCTGGACAAGATTAAAGTCGTCACCAGGTTCACTGCGAGGAGCATAGAAAATAATCAGTAGACACACATCAGGGAGCCTTCTCTGTGAAGTCGGCATACAATTAATCAGATTTGTTCTCTATCATGTTAGTAAATCATTGCTCCTCTGGAAGTCTATAGAGAAAATTAACGACTAGATTCAAATCCTAAGTGAAATTAGCGAAAAAATCAAAGGCAAAATTTGCCGACAGATATCACCCAAG
Organism: Mobula hypostoma; assembly: GCF_963921235.1. Classification (NCBI taxonomy): domain Eukaryota; kingdom Metazoa; phylum Chordata; class Chondrichthyes; order Myliobatiformes; family Myliobatidae; genus Mobula; species Mobula hypostoma. The sequence goes on along the minus strand of NW_026948264.1, from coordinate 67,183 downwards.
AGCGGCAGCAAATAACACAAATAAGGATCACTGATAATTTCTCAACTTCGGGCGTGTTTGGGGAGAAGATGTAACTGGGACATCAAACACGAACTCTACAGAAACGTAAATAACTTTCCGCAACAGCGACTGTTTACATCAACGGCAGGTTTGCGCCACTGATCATTATACCTACCGTCCTACCGTGCAACAGTCTTTGGCAGATATATGTAGCTAGGGAGCCTAAGAATATGACACAGTCCCGTGTTGTCAACGTGGAGTGGAGAACCGGCTTGCAAATCTGGCGGGAGAAAACTATGTTGCAAATTACTGACAATTACAAAATGTCTCCCTGGTGTTTCCCGCGCCCTCCACTCTCCCTCCCGCTTTTCCCAACTATGAGCCCCTCTCCCTGATCCCTTCCCACTCTCAGCCCATAGCAGAGACCCATATCAGAAACAGATTTGTCATCAACATCTTATGTCAAGAAATTAGTTATTCTTGCGGCAGTAGTACAGTGTAGTACATGCAATTACTACGGTACTGGGGAAAGGTCTCCGGCCTCCTCGCTATATATAAAATACTGTCACCGATCATCCGATCTGCAGTAGTCCAGTGAATTCGCTCAATGAGCGAGTGATTCGGAGAAGCGGAATCTATCTAAGTTTCACACGACCCATTGACTGATTCGCAGCTGGTGACCTATAACTCGGAGAAACTGGTCGACTCCCTAGGACACGTTGAGCAGGAGATCTGACTTTGCGGCGGCGGGTGCTATGTTCACAGGCCGAAAGTTAACTGGGATGGTGATATTCCTATGAAATTTTTCCTCCAAAGTTCTTTATCCCCTTCAGTTACTCCTGCCCTTATTAAAGAGATTTTCCTCCATTTCTCTGCATTTATTCCATTCCAGCTGAAATTTTACTTACCCGCAATAATGTCCTCTTTTATCCCCAAAGCAATGCATCGCAGCCCGTTAGTAATTTTTCAGTTTGCGGATTGTTGTGTTTTTCTTTTCGCTTCAGAACACCGACAGAGTTCACAGTCAACTGCAAACATCCACATAGTTAACAGCATTCTGAAAGACCCCACGCATTCCTCATACAAACTCTTCTCCCTCCTGCCATCTGGCAAAAGTCACCGAAGCATTCGGGCTCTCACGACCAGACTATGTCACCGTTTCTTTACCCAAGCCATCAGACTCCTCAGTACCCAGAGTCTAGACTGACACCAACCTACTGCCCTCTACTGTGCCTATTGTCTTGTTTATTATTTATTGCAATGCCTGCACTATTTTGTGCACTTTATGCAGTCCTGGGTAGGTCTGTAGTCTAGTGTCGTTTTGTGTTGCTTTACGTGTTCCAGCCTAGTTTTTGTATTGTTTCCTTTTGCACCATGGTTCCGAAAACTTTGTCTCGTTTTTACTGTGTACTGTACCAGCAATTATGGTCGAAATAACAATAAAAAGTGACTTTACTTGACTTGACTTGAAACGCTGACCATAATAAAATAATTAGTGATGAATGTTTTTGAATGGAATCAGTTTGTACAAAGACTACTCGAAATCACTGAGATCACTGTCAAATGCGCTGGCCGAGAATTAAAAATGAACAACAGTAAGGACATTGGCATTTTATAATAGTGGAGTTCTAATTGTAGAATGAGATCTGATACAGATATCGTTTGGCAGACAGTCAGAGGAGAGCGAATGATCACGAGAATATTTTAACGATAGTATTGTACAAATCGAGATGCCTTTCCTTTTTATTGAATACAATGTCAATGGAATTCAAGGAAGAAATCTAAACCTCAAACGGAATTGCACTATTCAGTCCATACAGACAGCTACATTTTCTGCTGCACAATGTTATTCAGATGAATATTGTTTGAAATGACCACAGAATAAGAGAGTCGGGATTATAGTCACCATAATGTAACTCCTCTCAGGGGAAGACAGATAATGAGCCGTCTCTCTTTATCATTATTATAACCCAATTCTGAGAAAGCCTCAGAGTGACATTTGAAAAGCGAATGAAGGATTGTTTTAAATTACGTGAATTACCACAGGAAAGGACAGAGGTGAAACAATTCAGACATTTGCTGACAAACTCCGGTAATGCGGAGATGGAGCTGCAGCGGGACGAATGCCAGTGGTGAACCGTGAGGAAAGGATCACGGATTCCCTGGACAGCCCGGGAGTTTAGAGCAGACAGTCGGTTCTGGGAGAAGTGGGAAGGCGGGATGTTCAGTTCGATGACGTGGCAGCACGTACGGAGCTGGGCGGGGCTGGGTGCGCGGTGACGTTGGCGGCTGGTTCATCATCAGACCGGTTGTCTGCGAGAATAATCCGCACCTGGAAGTCAGATTGAATTCCGCTGCAAACACAAGGAGAGGAAGCAACTTGATTCAAAAGCCGATATTTTCGAGCGGAAGATGGAGCGAGTGACAGGAAGCAACGCTTCCAGAGGCAAAATATTAAACCTCGTTCATGAACTGATGTGAGCAACGGTTGAACGGAGTTTACCGATTGGATCATTGGCCATTACACCCGCACAATTACAACAGCCACAGTGAAGAGCATCGTTGCAGAATTTGAAGTTTCGGAGATTTCTTACCTGGAGAGCGCGACAGTAGCAATAATTTCAATTGGGTGATAAACATTAGAAAGCAGCTAGGTATTGTTTTATAGTTGAACTTTGGAGAGAGACTCACTGGGAAGAGCAATGATAGCGAGACCGGGGTAGTAAATAACTTGAATGACTTTTAATTTGTGCGCAATTCGAAGATCCAAGGTCAAAGTCGCAAAGATAAATTGAGAGGCCCAGACGATATTCTTCGGAATTTCTGCCACATTCCACTCTGCTGTTCCCGGTCTCTGCTCGATTACGGAACCAGAAAATCTTCCTTCCTCAGACTGCACTCTCTCTGTCCGCTTTGAAGATCAGCGAATCGCTGTGAGTGTCTGAGCGGCAGCTCAGTGAGAACTCAGTGATTCAGATGCTATTTAACAGGAGAGGAAAACTCTCTTGTGACGCCAGAACCCTTCGTGGATATTGGCATTTAATGAAATGACACATGCAGTTAATTATTTCTGCATAGTTCCTGAGCCGCAGGTGTGGTGAGGTGCTGTTAAATAATTTCCAGCATTTCAAAAAAATTTTGTAGATTCAGCGAAAATGAAGCTGAGTAAAATTCAAAGATAAAGATAACTAAAATGTGCAGTTTTTCGTTGAGAGGAAAATGAAATTTGTTTCAAAAGCTTACTTTTGAATATTGTTAATGTGTCATGGTCCGGTCCGTAAAGTCCGCATTCCGGTTCACGGTCCGGTCCGTGGACTAAGGACTCCGGGTCTTCCAGTTGTCCCTTGTTTTGGTTGAGTTAATCATAGGCAACTGATTCCTATCTTGGGGCTTGGAATATCAGCAGTCTTGGGGTTGAGTGTGGGCTGCTGGTTTGTCTTGTCAAGATCCCCTGGGAGCAACCTCCCGGTGGAAGGCCAGAGCGGCCACTTGCCATCTTTAGGCCGCGGTGGGGAACTATCCCCTCATGGAGCCTTGCTGTCAGTAGCCGCAGCTGTCTTTGTGGTATGGATTCGGCCGTTTCCCGGGCCAGCTGAAGGGCCGTCAGCCACTCCGAGCTAGGTAAGGATCCGGCTGTTCCCGTAGCCAGCCGAGGTCGTTGGCCGTAACTGCGACTCGGAGCAACCCCGAAGCAGAGATAGAACTGTCTGTTGTTCTTCGATGTTTGTCTCTTCTTGCCTTCGCCTCCGTGGAGTAAGTCAGGCCGTTCTGCAGTTGCCCTGCGGGGGGATCTGTCTTGTCTTGCCCTCGCCTCCATTGGGTAAATCAGGCTGTTCAGCCGTTGCCCTGCGGGGGAACATGTCTTGTCTTTGCCTCTATTAGGTAAGTCCGGCCATCCTGCCGTTACCCGACGGAGGGACCTGTCCCATCTTGGTGTGGAGATAAAGTTGAGTCCCGGCTTGTCTAAGGATAAGTCCCGGCTCTAAGTTTATGTACTGTCCAGTCTCGTGTTCATGTCGTGTTAAAGATGAGTCCAGGCTTTTCGAAGGATAAGTCCCAGCTCTATGTTGATGTTCAGTTCCCAGTCTGTCTCTGAGCTCCAGCCTCCGAATTATCAGACTCCGCATTCCAAGACCCGAGAACCAGACCCCAGCCTCAAGCCTCGGCCCAGACCCCAGCCTCAAGCCTCAAGACCCAGACCACAGCCTCAAGCTTCAAGACCCAGACCACAGCCTCAAGCTTCAAGACCCAGACCCCAGTCTCAAGCCTCAAGACCCAGGCCCCAGTCTCAAGCCTCAAAACCCAGACCCCAGCCTCAAGCCTCGAGACCCAGACCACAGCCTCAAGCTTCAAGACCCAGACCCCAGTCTCAAGCCTCAAGACCCAGACCCCAGTCTCAAGCCTCAAAACCCAGACCGCATCCTCAAGCCTCAAGACCCAGACCCCAGCCTCAAGCCTCAAGACCCAGACCCCAGCCTCAAGCCTCAAGACCCCAGGACCCCAAGCCTGTCTCTAGGCCTCAAGACCCTAAGACGCCAAGCCTGTCTTCAAGCCTCAAGACCCCAGCCTCCAGTCCTGCAGTCATGTCATGTCCATGCCTGGTTCTAGGGCCCGAGCCCGAGGCAAGATCCCGGTTCTGGGTCCTTGTCCAATCTCTGGCTCTGGGTCCAAGCCCAAGTCTGCGTTCTTGTCCCTGCTTCTTATCTGTATCCTGTCACGTCCCTACTCTGGTCAGGTTCTGCTCCTGGTACTTCAGTGCCTGTGTCTTGCATTTGGGTCCGCCATCTACCAGCGCCTCCATTGTGACAGAATGTAAAAAAGAGTGACATAAGTATTTGGCTTAGAGAGACGGGGAGAGAGGGGGAGACAGGGGGAGAGAGAGGGAGTCAGAGAGAGATACTGGGAGATTTACCCCCACCATACTTCTCACACTCAACGTCACCATTCAGGTGATGGGGGAAAGAGAGGGAGACTGCAGAGAAAGAGAGAGAGAGAGAGAGAGAGAGAGAGAGAGAGACGGGAGAGAGACGGGAGAGAAAGCGCTCTGGGATAGAGAGTCTGGAGGGGGACTGAGAGTCTGGTGCAGACAGACGGGGGTGAGGAGAGAGTGGAGGACCCTGGAGGAAGAAAGCCCTGTCTAATTTCCATCAGCAGATATATTTAAGTGATTCTATTATGGTCATTATTTTATGTTGTTTTTTCTGTGTATGCCTGCAAGAAAATGACTTTTTCGGCACAGCTTTGTAGGCTGAACTGCCTGTATTGTGCTGCAGGTTTTCTATGTTTTGTATGTTCTATGCTTTTAGAATGAATCTCAGAGCTCTATGTGGTGACATGGGTGTACTTTCATAATAAATTTGCTTTTAACATTGAAAGAGACTGTTGGAGAGAGAGAATCTGGGAGGGCGGAGAGAGAACGACTGGGGAGGGAGGACAGTGAGACGGGGAGAAAGGTCAGTGAGGGAGAGGGAGAGAAATCGTAGATGACAGAGCAGCCGGGGTGAGGGAGAGATTTGGGATGAGACCCGGGATACAGAGACGGGGCGAGGAGGCGTGGGAGAGGGAAGAGAGACTGGGGGCCTAGAGAATGATAGAGGGTAGGAAGAGACGGGTGGGACCAAGAGGGGTAGAGAGAGAAAGAGATAGGGACAGTGGGAGAAACGAAATAAAGGGTGGTGAGAGGGGCTGGAGGACAGGGTGGGGAGAGAGAGAGGTGGGGGAAGAGATAGAGAAGGAAAAGGGGACGGGGAAGAGAGGGGAGTGAGGGAGAGAGAGGTTGAGGGAGTGGGTAATGGACGACGAAGAGGCGATGATGGTTTTACTCATCTCGTCTCCCCTCCTCACCTTTTCTTTCTCCCCTCACCTCCTCAATTTGATCCCTCCTTTTCATCCTTCCCTCTGCTAACCAGCCCGCACCGACAGACCTCGCCTCCATCTTCTCCAGCGAGCCCGCGCCGTCTCCTGCCTTTGAGGGGCCTCAGTGACGTCACGTTCCCCACTGCACGGGACAGCCAGAGGGATTCGGGCCGAGCGGCCTGAGGGGCGGGGGAGGGAGAACAGTGAAGGTGGTATTTTGGAGATGGGAAGGGGTGGTAACGGTGCCAACCTCTTCCCGTAGCTACATTCCCCCCCAGTGTTCAGATCCCTTGTTACGAGTCGCCCTGTCCCACCCTCGGCATCCTGTCACCCTTGAAACACTCCGCTCTCTGTCCCCTCGCTCTCCCCTCTATCACCGTCCATCTCACCCTGGTTGGCGGCCATTCTGTGATGGTTAGCATTGACAGCTGCTCCCCCAGCATCGTAGAATGAAGCACACCCTTTTCCTCACCTTCCACTCACTTCCCTCCCTGTTTATTCAAACTCAACCCCTCGTCCCTCCTCTTCTTTCCCTCGATGCCCGCTGTTGCAACTCTCTATTTAACCTTCTGCAGACAGCGATTTTGCGGCAGTGTATGACCCTCCCTCCCACTTCCTCCACCATGAAGTGTGTCACTCCCTCACACTCATCATCTCGTCACCCTATTTCCCATCCCATCACCCGCAAACCCATTCCCGCATACAACTCGCTTTCCTCTCCCCACCACTTCGATGTTGTGCAGGTGCACTTTCTGCTGGGTGGCCGCCATTTTGCGATGTTAATTTCCGCCTCTCCTCGTCGCCCTCTATGTCTCTCTCTCTGTGTTACCCAGTGAGTCACTCCCCAACTCTCCCCGTCACCCCTGACACCCTCCCCTCTCTGTCCCCTTGTCCTTTCTTCCGCCACCCACCACATCCTGGGTGGTGAGCATTTCCATATGGGAAATTTCGCTCCCCCACCCGATCCCTTCCTTCCGTCGTTGAGTTAGTCTCTCCCCTCTCCCTCCGTTATGACACTCAACTCTCCGTCCCATCAGCCCTGACCGCGTCCTGACCCCTCGCTCTCCCTTTGCCCCTCGAGCACACCCCTCCCCTTTTATTAGCGAAGGAAATATCACCACCCACCCTTCATCCACTATTGAGTAAGTCACCCCTCCGCACTCCCCATCCTATTACTCCCCACCCTGTCCTATCAGCCCCCTGCCTCCCTTCAAATTCTATAACTTCCCCTCCTTCCCCGTCCCATCACTTCCTCTCCCTCCTCGTCCCATCACTTCCCCCCTCCCCGTCCCATCACTTCCTCTCCCTCCCCGTCCCATCACTTCCCCTCCCTCCTCGTCCCATCACTCCCCATACGCGTCCCATCACTTCCTCTCCCTCCCCGTCCCATCACTTCCCCTCCCAATACCCGTCCCATCACTTCCCCTCCCAATACCCGTCCCATCACTTCCTCTCCCTCCCCGTCCCATCACTTCCCCTCCCAATACCCGTCCCATCACTTCCTCTCCATCCCCGTCCCATCACTTCCCCTCCCTCCTCGTCCCATCAGTCCCGCTCCTTTTCTGACGTTTCACTCTTCCTCACCTCGTCCTTATCTTCTCCATGTTGGCCACCAGTTTGTGACAGGAACTTTCGCCTCCCCTTTTCGTCCCCTATTGAATCAGTGACTTCGCCACGGTCACCGTCTCATCAGCCCACTCCTCATCCCGTCACTCCTCTTCCTCCCAAACCCCTCACCCTCCTCCCCACAACCCACATGAAAATGTGTATGTGTGAATATCTGAGATATATACATTAGTTTATTCAATGACAACATTATTAGAATTAAAACATATATACAATGCCCAAGACTATATAAAACACAAATTAAAACACTGTTATTACAATCAATAAGACACTCGATCCCGGGATTGTATCCACGGGCACCGCATGTTCCTTCGCCATAGATTCTGTGAGCGACAGTGGCCATTGTAAGTCAGTGTCTCACTCCATCCCTGGCGGCCACATTAACCAAGGATTCGCCCATTTTAAATCAGCGCGTCCCTCCTTCTCCTGTGCTCACTTCTACCAAAGCCGTCACTCCCTCCCCAGCAGACATTTCCAGTGAAGCGTCGGCCATTTGAGGTGTGGTGAGCAGCAGCAATAATTGCAGAGTTCAGCACCGACAGTCACTCTCGAAATTGCATTCAGCACCAGTGATGGACAAATACCCAGTATGCAGCTTATTGAAACTTCCCCCCAGTGTGAACACGGTAGTGTGTCACAAGGTTAGATGACTGAGCGAATCCCTTCCCACATTGAGAGCAGGTGAACGGCCTCTCTCCAGTGTGAACTCGCTGGTGTCTCTGTAGGCTCGATGACTGAGTGAATCCCTTCCCACAGTCTGAGCAGGTGTACGGCCTCTCCCCAGTGTGAACTCGCTGATGTACCTTCAGTTCAGATGAGCAAATGAATCCCTTCCCACAGTCTGAACAGGTGTACGGCCTCTCCCCAGTGTGAACTCGCTGGTGTGTCACCAGATCGGTTGACCAAGTGAATCTCTTCCCACAGTCTGCGCAGGTGAACGGTCTCTCCCCAGTGTGAACTCGCTGGTGTGTCAGCAGATGGTATGACTGAGTGAATCCTTTCCCACAGTCTGAGCAGATGAATGGCCTCTCTCCAGTGTGAACTCGCTGATGTACCTTCAGTTGAGATGAGCAAGTGAATCCCTTCCCGCAGTCCGAGCAGGTGAATGGCTGCTCCCCGGTGTGAACTCGCTGGTGAGACATTAGGTCAGGTGATCGAGTGAATTGTTCCCGACAAGTTCAGCAGATGACTAGCCCCTGCCCAGGGTGAACTGACTGGTGTGTCCACAGATGGAAAGACCGACTGAAGCCCTTCTCACACACAGAACAGGTGAATGGTCTTGTCCAGTGTGAACTTGCTGATGTACCCTCAGTTGAGATGACCGATTGAATCCATTCCCACTGTCTGAGCAGATGAATGGATTCCCCCCTGTTTAAAATTACGGGCCCGCCAATTGGTCTGATGGTCGAGAGAATCACTCCCCACAGTCTGAGCAGGAGGGATGATTGAGTGAATGCCTTGTTCCACTTCTTCCACTGTATGGTGAAACTGTAACGAAAACCAATTTCCCCCGGGATCAATAAAGTATGACTATGACTATTAAATATCTGGACAGAGACAGCAAAATTGGCGTGTTGTGTTCGAGATTCCAGCAGACAAATTCCTTGTCATTTTTAACCTGCAAAAAGATTTACAAAATCCATCAATGGGTGTAGGAAAACCTTTCAGATGAGATCACTTGAGTTGTCAAAGTGTGATCTGGGATTACACTGTTACAGTGAAGTTCAACCCAAGTTGGAGAGCAAAATCATCTTCTAACAGGGCACAGTGCTGGTATCTGGAATGACCATTAAACTCTGTGATGCTCTTCCTGTCTCTATAAGAATGGGGCATTTCTGCCATCTCCAATCTGTGAGCTGGCTCAGTTTGACTCTCTCCATTGGTATTATTCCCTGTTCCCACTGAGCTGCATGGGCTCCTGGCCCCACAGTAACTGAAACACTCTCACACAAATAGCCGGCAGTGCATTCCACACACCCACCACTCTCTGTGTAAAAAACTTACCCCTGACATCCCCTCGGTACCTATTTCCAAGCACCTTAAAACTATGCCCCCTCGTGTAAGCATTTCAGCCCTGGGTAAAAACCTCTGGCTATCCACATGATCAAAGCCCCTCATAATCTTACACACCTCAAAAAGGCTCAAAACATAAAGAAGGAAATTATACATTGCTTTGAGAATTTGTTACAAGTATACAAAATTATGAGGGTATAAATAGGGTAAATGCAAGCAGTTATTTCCACTGAGGTTGGGTGGGATAACAACCAGAGTTCACGGGTAAGTGGGAAAGGTGAAAATTTAACAGGAACATTGAGGAAAGCTCTTTACTGAAATGGTCATGAGTGTGTGGAATGAGTTGCCAGCACAAGTAGTGAGCATGAGCTCGGTTTCACCATTTAAAAGAAGTTTGGATGGGAGCTGGATGATAGGGGTCTGAAGGCGAAAGTCCCAGTGCAGGTAGTTGCAGTAGAGACTTTAAATGTTTTTTCCAGCATTGACTAGATGGGCCAAATAGCCTGTTTCTGTACTGAACCTCTGGGATGCTCTTCGCCCCTCTAATCTCTGTTCTGAGAAGCATGACATTGGTAGTTAACCTCCTTAATTACGACTCATTTCCACGTTATGGGTCATTTTCCCTGCTTCTAAAGGGTTGTTAGAAAACACCACTGTCCTCTAAAGACTTTGTCCCAGTGCAAAGGTTCTAGTTGCATTAGACAGCTTAAATGCTATTTCAGCATTGACCAGATGGGCCAAATAGCCTGTTTCTGTACTGAACCTCTCCATGTTCCTATGACAGAGAAGCTGGACAAACTTGTTCGGAAAGGAAAACTGGTAGGAGTGACAACGAAGCAGCAATGGCTGGAGTTTCTGGGAGCAATTCGGGAGCTGAGTGATCGATACATCCCAAAGAAGTGGAAGCATTGGAAAGGCAGGAGGACACAACTGTGGATGAAATGAGAAGCCAAAGCCAATATAAAAGCTAAAGAGAGGGCAAACAAAAGAGCAAAAACTATTGGGAAACTTTTAGAAACCTGCAGAAGACGACGAAAACAAAATGTCGGATGAGCTCAGGGTGTGGAATTATGATATTGTGGTCATTAATGAGTCTTGGTAGCACCCAACAGTCTGAGGCATTTAGAAGAACAAAATATCCGGGGACTCAATATCTCTTGAAACCCAAGGTTCCCTGCACCAGTTACCTTTCAACTTTAATTTTGGCAGGCACGTACAATCTCTGCACCCTCAAAATTTCACTTCTGAAGGCCTCCCACTTACCAAGTACTCCTTTGCCAGAAAACGCCTGTCCCAAACCACACTTGTCAGATCTTTTCTGATACCATCAAAATTGACCTTTCTCCAATTTAGAATCTCAACCCGTGGTCCAGACCTCTCTTTTTCCATATGTACTTTGAATCTCATGGCATTATAATCACTAATTTCTGTCAGCAGCCCTGGATCATTTCCTAACAGCTTATTGCACACTTAAACGTGAGGAATTCCACGTACTGATTAAGGGCACATTTGACAAACTCTACCCCATCTAGTCCTTTTACAGTATGGGAGTCCCAGTCAATATATGGGAAGTTAAAATCACTTACTGAATCAACCTTTGTTTCTTGGCATGGTCTGTGATCTCTCTACAAATTTGTTCCTCAAAATCCCTCAGACTGTCGGGTGCAAACAAGTCCCAATAATGGCTACAATATCATAATTCCCTGTCCTGAGCTCATCTGGCTTTCCTACGATGCTTCTTGCATTGTGATATACACAGCTCAGCACATTCATCGCACCATACTCAACCATTTGATTGCTGACTCTATCTGAGGTCTGAACAACATCTGACTGGGGTCAAGAAAACAAACTCTCCCTCATTGTCACAAAAACAAAGGAGCTGATTGTGGACGACAGGAGGAATGGAGACAGGCTAACCCCTGTTGACATCAATGGATCTGGGGTTGGGAGGGTGAACAGCTTTAAGTTCCTCGGCATAAACATCACCGAGGATCTCACATGGTCTGTACATACCGGCTGTGTTGTGAAAAGAGCACAACAGCACCTCTTTCACCTCAGATGGTTGAAGAGGTTTGGGATGGGGCCCCAAATCCTAAGGACTTTCTACAGGGACACAATTGAGAGCATTCTGACTGGCTGCATCACTGCCTGGTATGGGAACTGTACTTCCCTTAATCGCAGGAACCTGCAGAGAGTGGTGCGGACAGCCCAGCTCATCTGTAGATGTGAACTTCCCACTATTCAGGACATTTACAGAGACAGGTGTGTAAAAAGGGCCCAAAGGATATTGGGGACCCAATTCACCACAACCACAAACTGTTCCTGCTGCTACCATCCAGGAAACGGTACCACAGCAAAAGGACCAACAGGCTCTGGGACAGCTTCTTCTACCAGGCCATCAGACTGATTAATTCATGCTGATACAATTGCATTTCTATGCTATATTGACTGTCCTATGTACGAACTATTTATTATAAATGACTATAAATTACACATTGCACATTTAGATGGAGATGTGACGTAAAGATTTCTACTCTTCATGTATAGGAAGGATGTATGTAATAAAGCCAAATCAATTCAATTCACCCTCCCCACTATCTGTTCTGTCAGTCTGGCTCCCATTCCCCCTACAACTTATTTTAACCTCATCACCCCTCACCCCACACTAGAAGCATTACCACTAGGATATTAGTCCCCTGTTGTTCTGTTCCCCTAACTAGTGAATCTCCTATCACCCCTTTGACTTTCCTCTGCCAGGTAATCCCCCCAGCAGTTTCTAAAGTGGTCCCACCTGTTCTTGTGCAGGATAGCAGCAAGAGTACTCTGCGGTGGCTTTTTAAACCCATTCCCCTTCCTGACTCTCACCCAGTTTCCTGTGTCCTGCACCTTGGGTGTAACTCACCTCTCCTAATGTCTTATCAATCACCCCCTCCAGCTCCTGGATGATCCGGAATTCATCCATTTCAAGTTCCAACTCCATAAAGTGCAGGGTTACATCTTGTAGGTGAGGGCATCAAGGACACTGGAGGTCTCCCCACCTTCCCAGCAATGTCCCCTCTCATTTGTAATGACCAGTGTGCACATAAATCTTGTATTGTGCATTTATTTAACCCAGTGACAACATGTGCACAGTGAATTTTACCTGGAGAGGTATTTATTTTAACAGCCGGCAAAGCACTGTTGATAACAACTTTCATCTCCTCTGGGTTCGATCGAGTTCATCTGCACTCTCACACAACCTATGTAGCAGGCCTGTAACAGGTTATGAAGTATTTTCTCACCACAGCTTTTGCACATTGTCCATATATGTTTTGCTTGCTAAATTACGCTTTAAAAAGGTCAGATTTCCAAATATCACTCCACTTCTTCCCACTTGTAAATTCTCCAGCAACTTTTGCATCGCCATAATACATACAGGTAAAACCAGTTTCTATATTGAACATAAATATTTCCCCTGGACCCTCCTGAGGAATTGAGGATGTATTTTATAAAATCATTTTGAACCTTTGTAACCTTTGGATAAAAGAATAATTGAGACTGAATTGGAATTTTTGAACTGGAGTAAACTCTGTCTTCAGCGGTTAGCTAAGACAGGCTCATTACCAGTTCTCTGCAGCTTGCAGAGAGACACACTGTGAGCTGATAACATTACACCTTGCACCCTCTTTAGCTGATAACATTACACATTGCACCCTCTTTAGCTGATAACATTATACATTGTACCCTCGTTTGAGTAAAGGGAGGAGGACTCACCGATAAGGACAGGAATCAGCATCTGTCTGTAATTAATCAGGGCCTTGCGAAGGGAATAACTGGTAAGGACTGGACAGCACATCCATCTGTAATTTAAACCTTCATTTTTCGAACTCTCTTATCTAAGCAATTATGTTTTGCACCAACAGACTTGGTGGGTGTACCAGTTCAAATAACATCTTGCAATAGTAATGTATGGGGCTTACTATGTGTAAATATACGGCTGTAACCTGACTAAGTCCGTCCACTTGTCAGATGGTGGCAGTGCTTACGTGCCTTCCCTTTGACAACTGGGTCTCAAACTCCTGCAGGAGAATGCGCTATCAACTGTGGGGACGATAAGAAGCTGGTCTCCCATGTTTTATTCAGATTCAATGTTAACATTTGGCATCATGAACAGGATCCCAGTATCGGGAGAGCCAAGCAGACGGACTGAAGTTTTATTCAGATACAATGTTAAAATTTGGCATCATGAACAGGATCCCAGTACAGTGAGAGTCAAGCAGACAGACTGAGTTTTATTCAGATACAATGTTAACATTTGGCATCATGAACAGGATCCCAGTACAGGGAGAGCCAAGCAGACAGACTGAGTTTTATTCAGATTCAATGCTAACATTTGGCATCATGAACAGGATCCCAGTACAGGGAGAGCCAAGCAGACAGACTGAGTTTTATTCAGATTCAATGCTAACATTTGGCATCATGAACAGGATCCCAGTACAGGGAGAGTCAAGCAGACAGACTGAGTTTTATTCAGATACAATGTTAACATTTGGCGTTATGAACAGGATCCCAGTACAGGGAGAGCCAAGCAGACAGACTGAGTTAGTGTCCGGACCACTCTGGGGACTGCGGAGACCGACCGGGCGCCCAATAGGTATTTTACCTTTTGTCTCTCTCTGTTAGTAACTCACCTCTCTTCATCTCACATGGAGGTAGAACAAAGGTGATTTTCTCAACAGCTGATGTAAAAGATTTTGTTCCCTCGGAGGGAAATGGAAATAAATCAGAGAGCAGACATTTACTTTGGGACTTGTTCAGCTTTGACGGAGAGAAGGACGCCGAGGGAAGGAGATAGAGTGAGAGGGGGGACGAGAAAAATGTCAGAGACAGACAGGGGGAGAGAGAGTGTGGGAGAGAAGGGAGACAGTTGTGAGGGAAGGATGAGAGAGGGAGGGAGAGAGAGAAAGAGACATAATGAGGGGGAAAAGAGAGAGAGACAGAGAGATAGTGAGAAACAAAGAGAGAGAGAGAGAGACAGTGGAGGGGAAGAGGAGGGAGAGAGAGAGAGAGAGAGGGAGAGAGAGAGAGAGAGAGAGAGGGAGAGAGAGAGAGAGAGGGAGAGAGAGAGAGAGAAAGAGAGAGAGAGAGAGAGAGAGAGAGAAAGAGAGAGACAGAGAGAGAGAGAGGGAGAGGGGGAGAGGGGGGGGACTGAGGCCGGACAGAAAGAGGAGGGGTACCGTTTATGGCGGTGAAAGGTTTGGGTAGAGACGGTGGGGAGGGACGGAGAGGGGGAGAGGGACAGAAAGAGGAGGGGTACCGTTTGGGGATATGATGGTGAAAGGTTTGGGTAGAGACGGTGGGGAGGGACGGAGAGGGGGAGAGGGACAGAAAGAGGAGGAGTACCGTTTGGGGATATGGAGGTGAAGGGTTTGGGTAGAGACGGTGGGGAGGGACGGAGAGGGGGAGAGGGACAGAAAGAGGAGGGGTACCGTTTGGGGATATGGAGGTGAAAGGTTTGGGTAGAGACGGTGGAGAGGGACAGAGAGGGGGAGAGGGGCAGAAAGAGGAGGGGTACCGTTTGGGGATATGCCGGTGAAAGGTTTGGGTAGAGACGGTGGGGAGGGACGGAGAGGGGGAGAGGGACAGAAAGAGGAGGGGTACCGTTTGGGGATATGCCGGTGAAAGGTTTGGGTAGAGACGGTGGGGAGGGACGGAGAGGGGGAGAAGGGGGTGGCAGGTGGTCGGGACAGAAAGAGGAGGGGTACCCTTTGGGATTTGCCGGTGAAAGGTTTGGGTAGAGACGGTGGGGAGGGACGGAGGGGGTAGAGGGGCAGAAAGAGGAGGGGTACCGTTTGGGGATATGCCGGTGAAAGGTTTGGGTAGAGACGGTGGGGAGGGACGGAGAGGGGGAGAAGGGGGTGGCAGGTGGTCGGGACAGAAAGAGGAGGGGTACCCTTTGGGATTTGCCGGTTAAAGGTTTGGGTAGAGACGGTGGGGAGGGACGGAGAGGGGGAGAGGGGCAGAAAGAGGAGGGGTACCGTTTGGGGATATGCCGGTGAAAGGTTTGGGTAGAGACGGTGGGGAGGGACGGAGAGGGGGAGAAGGGGGTGGCAGGTGGTCGGGACAGAAAGAGGAGGGGTACTGTTTGGGGATATGGTGGTGAAAGGTTTGGGTAGAGACGGTGGGGAGGGATGGAGAGGGGGAGAGGGACAGAAAGAGGAGGGGTACCGTTTGGGGATATGGAGGTGAAAGGTTTGGGTAGAGACGGTGGGGAGGGACGGAGAGGGGGAGAGGGACAGAAAGAGGAGGGGTACCATTTGGGGATATGGAGGTGAAAGGTTTGGGTAGAGATGGTGGGGAAGGACGGAGAGGGGGAGAGGGGCAGAAAGAGGAGGGGTACCGTTTGGGGATATGGAGGTGAAAGGTTTGGGTAGAGACGGTGGGGAGGGACGGAGAGGGGGAGAGGGGCAGAAAGAGGAGGGGTACCGTTTGGGGATATGGCGGTGAAAGGTTTGGGTAGAGACGGTGGGGAGGGAGGGGATATGGCGGTGAAAGGTTTGGGTAGAGACGGTGGGGAGGGACGGAGAGGGGGAGAGGGGGGTGGCAGGTGGTTGGGGCAGAAAGAGGAGGGGTACCGTTTGGGGATATGGAGGTGAAAGGTTTGGGTAGAGACGGTGGGGATGGACGGAGAGGGGCAGAAAGAGGAGGGGTACCATTTGGGGATATGGCGGTGAAAGGTTTGGGTGGAGACGGTGGGGAGGGACGGAGAGGGGGAGAGGGACAGAAAGAGGAGGGGTACCGTTTGGGGATATGGAGGTGAAGGGTTTGGGTAGAGATGGTGGGGAGGGACGGAGAGGGGGAGAGGGGCAGAAAGAGGAGGGGTACCGTTTGGGGATATGGAGGTGAAAGGTTTGGGTAGAGACAGTGAGGAGGGACGGAGAGGGGGAGAGGGACAGAAAGAGGAGGGGTACCGTTTGGGGATATGGAGGTGAAAGGTTTGGGTAGAGACAGTGAGGAGGGACGGAGAGGGGGAGAGGGACAGAAAGAGGAGGGGTACCGTTTGGGGATATGCCGGTGAAAGGTTTGGGTAGAGACGGTGGGGAGGGACGGAGAGGGGGAGAGGGGCAGAAAGAGGAGGGGTACCGTTTCGGGATATGGAGGTGAAAGGTTTGGGTAGAGACGGTGGGGAGGGACGGAGAGGGGGAGAGGGACAGAAAGAGGAGGGTACCGTTTGGGGATATGGAGGTGAAAGGTTTGGGTAGAGATGGTGGGGAGGGACGGAGGGGGGAGAGGGACAGAAAGAGGAGGGGTACCGTTTGGGGATATGCCGGTGAAAGGTTTGGGTAGAGACGGTGGGGAGGGACGGAGAGGGGGAGAGGGGGGTGGCAGGTGGTCAGGACAGAAAGAGGAGGGGTACCGTTTGGGGATATGGAGTGAAAGGTTTGGGTAGAGACGGTGGGGAGGGATGGAGAGGGGGAGAGGGACAGAAAGAGGAGGGGTACCGTTTGGGGATATGGAGGTGAAGGGTTTGGGTAGAGACGGTGGGGAGGGACGGAGAGGGGGAGAGGGGCAGAAAGAGGAGTGGTACCGTTTGGGGATATGGCGGTGAAAGGTTTGGGTGGAGACGGTGGGGACGGATGGAGAGGGGGAGAGGGACAGAAAGAGGAGTGGTACCGTTTGGGGATATGGCGGTGAAAGGTTTGGGTAGAGACGGTGGGGAGGGACGGAGAGGGGGAGAGGGACAGAAAGAGGAGGGGTACCGTTTGGGGATATGGCGGTGAAAGGTTTGGGTAGAGACGGTGGGGACGGATGGAGAGGGGGAGAGGGGCAGAAAGAGGAGTGGTACCGTTTGGGGATATGGCGGTGAAAGGTTTGGGTAGAGACTGTGGGGACGGATGGAGAGGGGGAGAGGGGCAGAAAGAGGAGTGGTACCGTTTGGGGATATGCCGGTGAAAGGTTTGGGTAGAGACGGTGGGGAGGGACGGAGAGGGGGAGAGGGACAGAAAGAGGAGGGGTACCGTTTGGGGATATGGCGGTGAAAGGTTTGGGTAGAGACGGTGGGGACGGATGGAGAGGGGGAGAGGGGCAGAAAGAGGAGTGGTACCGTTTGGGGATATGGCGGTGAAAGGTTTGGGTAGAGACGGTGGGGACGGATGGAGAGGGGGAAAGGGACAGAAAGAGGAGTGGTACCGTTTGGGGATATGCCGGTGAAGGGTTTGGGTAGAGACGGTGGGGAGGGACGGAGAGGGGGAGAGGGGCAGAAAGAGGAGTGGTACCGTTTGGGGATATGGCGGTGAAAGGTTTGGGTGGAGACGGTGGGGTGGGAGGGGGAGCGGATTGTGGGGGGCGGGGTGAGGGAGAGGGGGATGTGTTTAGATGTTGGGGGAGTCTGTCCTCACTCCGGGACCGACCGGGACATCCTGCGGGCCCGGGAAGGGTCTGGTTATTCCTCGTATCGAAACACACGGACACCGGGAACAGCAGCCGGCCACTCGGCCCCTCTATCACGTCCTGTCATTCAATCAGACCCGGGTCCCCAACACCGCTCCCGTCCCCACTTTGTCCGGACCATCGGCCCCGCTTGCAGGGCAACAGTCTGCCGGTGTTTGCCCCCCAATGTGGTGAATCCCTCTGCTCGCCACCACCGTGGGCTCAGACATTTCCACAGATGAGCCCCTCCTGTCCCCACCGGGACAAACATCCTGTCCGCCCCCTCTCTCACCGTCTTCATCCTTTCAATAAAATCCCCCTCTCCCTCCCCGGGGAACCGGCATCAAACCGACGGGCCGAGCGGTCTCCTCCTACCTCTCAGCGACACATCAGACTCCGGCCGCAGGAGACGCTTCACAAACGCCCCAACTTCCCTCGGAGGGAAATGGAAATAAATCAGAAAGCGGACATTTACTTTGGGATTTGTTCCGCCGTGACGGAAAGTTCGGGAGACGGTGTCAGCGGGGGTAACGCCTTCTCGGCTAGTCCGCCTCCGCTATTGGTTGTAACCGGTGATTGACATCGGTTCGCACCAATGAGAAGAGCGCATCTCCTGAATCCTCTGTGACAGCTGTGGGGGCGGGGCCGGTCACGTGAATAGTACCTCAGCCGTTAAACCGACAAAGCTCGAGCTCTCCAGCGCGTGGGTGACGTAAGACACCGCGCACGTGAGGAGAGATCCCGGTGTTGGGAAATCATATGTGACGTCAGAGCGTGGGTACGCCTGTGTGACGTCACCTGTGGGGGAGCGCTGGTATTTAAAAACACCTGAATGGACGTTTCTGATGATTTCAGTGGGACAACAACATTAATCCCGGGTTTCATCACTGAATCCAGTGTTGTGAGATGTAAAGTCCCCTGTTATGTGTCCGGCTGTGCCGTGTTGTTGGTGGAGTGGGCAGCGTGGTGTTTGTCTCCATTCGGGTCACAACACCAGAATTGCCAGCGGGGTCCACACACAGTGTATTAGTCAACAGAAAACCTCCCGTCCCTGCAGTCTCTGTCTCCTGGTAAACTCAACACCCTGACAATGTGGACCATAGACACCCCTTCCTCTCAGAGTCAGGGAATCACTCAGACAGCTGATCGCTGAGAGGAATTATATTTATTGGTCATTAAAGTTCACCCAGATTCGTGTGGACGGATTTGATGTGGAGTTCGGGGTGTCACAGTGAAAGGGCCGGACGGCCGAACTCTCTCCGTTGTCCAAACATCCTTCCAGGTGAGGCGACACTTCACCTGTGAATCTTCCGGGGTCGCCCGTTGTGTCCGCTGCTCCCGATGCGGCCGCCTCGACACCGGTGACACCAGATCCTCCGCAGTTGTGCGGGGTAGGGTTGTTTTTTTTTTGGGGGGGGGGTTCCCATTTGTGCGGGAGGGGTGGGTTTTGGGGGTTGATGATCGGGATGCCGTTCTTTTTTATACGGGGGTGGGCTGGGAGTTTGAGTTTTCTCTCTGGACATCTTTCATGTTCTTTCTTTGTTTCGTGACTCTGTGGGGGAGAACAGAAACTCAGTTGTTCATAAATACCTGCTTTGATAGTAAATTAACCTTTGAACTATCCGCTTCGAGCGGTACTTCCGGTGTCCAAACATTTTCATTCCGATTCCCATTCCTGTTGCGACGTGTCAACTCATCGCCTCTTCTTGTGCTAAAATGAGGCCACCCTCAGGGTCCAGGATCAGCACCTTATATTCCGTCTGAGTACCCCCTCTCCCTACTCGGGGCGGCTGGAGACTCTCGCTAAAAGGAGAGAGCGCGGGTGGGGTCCAGAATGAAACAGACGCTGTGTATGTTTGTATTTTTTTTATCAACAGTTTTCATCATACGATGTTACTGCGGAAGAGTGAACAGTAAATAGTCATAGTCATGGTTAACCCTAGTAGGACTCTGTCTTCATTGGTTCCGGTTTAACTTGGTGTTTAGTCGGAGTTTCAACACACTGCAGGAGAACACTACAGTGAAAAGGCGGAATCATTAGATGTTTCGACAAGTGGTACGATGGCTTCGCGATCAAGCACCGAGTCGCTTGCACTCAGCGCCGAGAGCAGTCGGACGTGGACAAGTGTGGCTGCCCTCGCAGGAGCTGAAGCAGAAGCCGCCAAGGTGCGAGCGTCATACGCTAACCGAGAAGCAAAACTGAAAATGGAAAAAGCTGCCGGAGAAGCGGAAAACCAGAAGGAAAAGGCAAGGATAGATACAGAGTTAGAAGTGCTGACTCTACAACGAGAAGCTGATGCGGTGAAATGCACGTTCTAGACGAGGCAGGAAAATCTGTGTCAGAAAGGGCCAAATTGGAACGCACCAGAGAATATGTCCAATCTCAAATTGACCTGCAGATTCATTCTCCCTCTCCATACTTGCCTGTGGCGTCCCATCTCGTGTGGAATCACAGGGAAGCTTCGTTGCATTGCGTCCACCTGGGGAAGACAACTCACAGTATGAAAGGGCTGACTACGAATACTTCCCGACACCAAACTTACCAGATCCGGCGGGATCAGAGACAAAGGCTGAAGTCAGAACATCAAATCCCATCATGAACGTCCACGCTCAGTCATATGTTCCCCAACATATTCCCCCGGCTAGCACACCACCTGCAGCAGAACCCTTGGCACAGTATTTAGCGCGACGAGACCTCGTCAATTCAGGACTGTACCAGTTTGACGATAAGCCTGAAAATTACCGTGCGTGGTACTCCTCATTCACCAGTGCCAGCGGCGGAGTCCAGCTCACGGCAACCCAAGAGTTGGACCTGATGACTAAATGGCTGGGAAAGGAATCAAGTGAACAGGTGAAACGCATACGCTCAGTGTACGCCAGCAACCCCAAACTAGCCTTACGCAAAGCATGGGAGAGACTGCGGGAGTACTATGCGGCTCCCGAAATTATTCAGAGGGCGCTATTTCAACGGCTGGACAATTTTGCTAGGGTGTCAGCCAAGGACCACACTAAATTACGAGAACTCGGAGATTTACTCATGGAGATTCTTTTAACTGGTTCAGCGTGAATGAACGCACAGGTCATTATTTAAAAGGAACAGCTTGGTGACAGAGCCTCCGGTCCACGTAATCCAATCCCCGTTACAGTCCCGCCACGTCAGAGGCCAAGATGGAGAACATTCCTCTGTTGCGAGAGGGTATTTCTAAAACAAGGAGCACAAGTTGCACACGATACTCCGGTTTCTGCCTCATAATGTCGAGACGAAGTTGGAGTTGGAAAACCTTTTTCTGACAGTGGGATAAAAGCTTCGTACTGAGACTATCAACGGACTATTTCTTACTTAACTGTTCACCGCATTTACACTTGAACAGTCTTCCAGGCGACCTGACAATTTATACAAGAGAAATTTCCAGGATGTTAAGCAAATCGCTATTCAGGTAACACTTTGCCTTTCATTTTCCTCTATAAATTACTTTTAAACACGTTATCTTTTATTTACCATGGATTATCTCGCACAACGAATTTCATTAAATTGCATTGGATCATCCTGGCGTCCTCCCCCTCCCAATTCCCCAATTCGCCCAATTTCACTTCGCAGGGAATGGCAGAAAATAAAACCCGCCCTCATAATTCTCCCCATCGCCCAGTTTCACCTCGCGGGGAATGCGAAATAAAAAAATAAAACCCGTACTCATAATTCTCCACATCGCCAAATTTCACCTCGCCTGGAGTGCCAGTAAAAAAATGCACCGCGCGATCCCGATACTAAAATAATCGATGCAGTCTATATCATGACAGACAGGGCTCCATTCTGTGCGGGACCACACATGGAATTGCTTGCTTCCCTGAACAGGAGTAATATTGCCAATAAATATTAGTAAATGTTGGCAATATTTGTATTTCTTCTCTGACAACTCGCACATCACTGTCTTTACCACGTAGGAATTTATCATGCTAAATCTAAAAACCATGTCACACTAGTTTGTACCATTTTCCAGTTACATCATGAAAAAACTCAGCATTTCCTTTCCATGACTCCAGACCCTGGCAGAGTAGATACTTCGAAATAACTTATTATTACATACTTTATTGGGGATTGGAGAATCGTTCCTGTTATTGCTGGTGGACTAGACTGTTTAGTTTGCCCTTGACGGTTTCTTTACGTACGCTGTATTCACCAACAGTTGATATATTTGAAATGTTCTGCTATTTGGTTAGAGCGTCCGACTCACGGTCTGAAGGTTGTGGTTTCGAGTCTCGCCCAAGGCAGCGTGTTGTGTCTTTGAGCAAGGCACTTAACCACACACTCCAGTCCACCCAGCTGAGAATGGGCACCGGCAAATGCTGGGGGTTAACCTCGCGATAGACTGGTGTCCTATTCGGGGGGGAGTCTCGTACTCTCAGTCGCTTCACGCCACGGAAACCGGCATAAGCACCGGCCTGATGAGCCTCAAGGCTCGGGACAGACTTTAACTTTAACCCAAATGGAGCCGACTAAATTCACAACCCTTTGCAGCTTCTTTCGGTCCTGTGCAGAGGCTCTTCCCCCCAATACCAGACTGTAATGAAGGTGGCAGAATGTATCCCCCCGTCACTCACCCCTCTCCCATTCCAGTTTCTTTCTCCATCTGTCCCACTCGCTGTCTCTCCACCTTCTCCCTCTCCGCCTCTCTCTCTGGCCTCTTTATCTCTTCTTCTCTCTGCTTGCCCCTCTCTAACTCCCTCTCCCCTTTCCATTTTCTCTCTCTCTCACTCACCCACTGTCTCTCTGCCTCTCACCCTCTCCGTTTCCTCTCTGTCTCTCTCGCCTCGCTCTATCCTCCTCTCCCTTTCCTCTCTCATTTTCCCTCACGTATCTTCTCTCTCGCTCCCTTCTCTCTATTCCTCCTCCCTCTCACTTCCCACTTTCACTCACCTCCCTCATTTCCACCTTCCTTCTCCCCTCTCCCATTCCATTTCCCCTCACCCTCCCTAACCCCTCTCCCTTTTGACTTTCACCCTCTCTCCATCACTCTGTCTCTCAACTCTCTCTCTCTCTCTCTCTCTCTCTCTCTCTCTCTCTCTCTCAAACACATACCTTTCTCTCTCACTCAGCTTCATATATACCTTCATATCAGGCTGTTCTCGCTGCCCCCGCATTCAACAAGTTCCCTCTGGGATTCCTACTCTCTGGTCTACGGAGTACTGGGTTAATAGTGCTGGTCCCCGGCATCTGATCTGTCGGGAAGCTCTGCACTGGTGAATACTGGAGCAAAGCATTCATTAACGACCTCCACTGCCGCCCCCGACTCCAGGCACATGTTTCTTTCCTCCTGTATCCCTCGTCGTTTCTACGCTCTCGTCCTCCTGGTCTCCTCCTCGCCAATGCACACTCCTAACACTAAGGTCCACTGTTTGGCTCCTTCTTGGCGACCTTGTAACTCTCCAGAACCCTCTCTGATGATTTCGGCTTCTTAACCCTTAAGCATGCTTCTTTCTTCCTCCGGAATGGATATTCCTCATCTCGTCACAGCCGTGACCCCTTCCAGTTAGCATACTTTCCCTACCTCAGCGGGACAAACCTGCCCAGAACGCCAAGCAAGGGCACCCGGAACAACCTTCACATTTCTGTTGGGCATTTCCCTGAACAGATCCGTTCCCAGTTCACATCCCCAGGTTCCTGCCTCAGAGCGTCATGATGGGTACTCCCGCAAATTAAACACTTCCCAATATATTCTGCTCATATCCTTGTCCATGGCTCTGTAAAAGTTCAGGGAGTTGTCGTCAGTATCTCCAAAATACTCGCTGAGCCTCGTATATCTTAGTTGAGCTTATTCTCTTCAAGCATCGGCTTTCTAAATTATTTCTAAACTTAACAATACTACGTCACTGTTTGCATTCTTTTAGCGCTCCCTCTCTTGTTTATTTATTTATTGTTTATTTCGGTGCTTTTGGACGTATTGCACTGCACACACATTTCACGGCATTTACTGGAGACAGTAAACGTGATGCTGGTTCCGATTCTGATAATGGAAATGAGGAGCCAGTGATGATCCATAATATGCACCGTCATTTACTGAGACCTTATTCGGAGCCGGAAAACCCGATGCACATTCGGTATCGGTGATATTTGTCACAGAGGTTATTATAGAGATTTTTAACCTTCAATGTCAAAAAGCGGGAATTACTTCAATACATTTCGTGCTGCCCTTGTCAATCTTGCCCGCACACTGGGCTGCTGAGTTCACTGTGACTGAGGAAGTATGGACAAAGTTGGAATAAGGTGATGGAATCCGTGTGGTCCACAATGACACTGGGCAAATAACGCAGACTGTGCAGGCCCGCTGTAAAGTTCATATGTGGGATTGGTTTCAGGATAAATTGTGAGATCGCTCAGAGCTAACATTTGCTTTGAGAGATATGGAGCGAGATATCATACAATTAATATCAAACAAAATGAATGTGAAGGCAACAATAGAAGTAGATACGAGAAAATCTGCAGATGCTGTAAATTCAAGCAACATACATAAAATGCCGGTGGAACGCAGCATGTTGTGTGTGTTAATATAAGTAGGTGATAGGTCATGACTGACATTTCAATCCGGAGTGCGGGGAACAGCTTTAAAAACTTTCTGATTGTCTACTTTACGAGACGGTGTTATGGACTGAGCTGTAAGTATTCCCTGCGGTGCCGAGAGAACACAGAAGTAGAAACGGCGCCTTGTTTGTTAACTGACTGTAACTAACCCGAGTTATTGTGCAACCTCTGTGTTTTTTTCACCGGGGTATAGATTAATGTATAAAAGGGCAGCGAGGTCAGAACGCAGGCGAGTGGCTCTCAGTGCTAGCAGTGCGGTACATTTTGTACAACACCCGAAAATGGCTCTACCGACAATCCGGCATGTGAGCATTGTACTTTACCCTATTCTCGCAGCTTTCGGTGTTCCGGGTAAGTCGACACATCCTCTGTCTGAAATGTTAGGGACGGACTTCTATTAACAGTCATTTCACCGGGTGTTGTTTACCGGCGAAACCGACCCAGCGCGGAGACACGGCAGACTACCGCTGCTGAACGGTTCATCTCCGCTCCACACGCTGATGCAGGGTCAAGTTCACTGTCACCCCGACCCCCCATCCCGCCCCCAAAGTTCATCATAGACGATGCTGCTGAAATTCAGGGAGATCAATCCTCTCTGCTGTTCACCACTGTCAGCGTAAATCTGATACCGGGATTGTTGCAGATTGAAATGTATTTTGTGACCTAACGTTTGGTGAAGGAGCAGTAGAACAGTACGACTTGTGGGAACGTTGCGGATTGTACCAACTGCCGCCGGAGTTGAATTAATTAATTAATCAATTTATTTATTTATTTATTTATTTATTCTCATTTTCTCTCTCTCTCTCTCTCTCTCTCTCTCTCTCTCTCTCTCTCTCTCTCTCTCTCTCTCTCTCTCTCTCTTTCTCTCTCTCTCTCCTTCCCTCCCCTCTTTTTGGATTTCCGATCAAACCTTTCATTATCTGTCTGTCCAGCAAGGGATTTGAATTAATTTCTCCCTGTCGCACCTTTAAGATGATAATGAATGTGATCAAAAATGGCGGATATATTCAAGTAAGAACTTATTTATTGATAGACGTTTCGGAAACTATTCGAGTTTAAGCTAGATTGCATACAAGCGACACAAGACGAGTCAGTGAAGTCTGATTCTGTTCACCGGGCCCTGCGCTCTTTCACTGACTAAACGGAGGGAACGAGGGCATCGGTTTCACCCTGGGGCTGATGACCGATAGCGGGCACGGCCCCACTGACTCCGGGCCTGTACTGGCTCAATAATAGAGTTCCGTTGAGTGGATTCTGTCGCTGCACATCAGCGGAACCTCCTACAGCTACTGTGTTCAGCTCTGTCACGGCTCTCATTCACTACGGCTGGTGTCTAAATGGGGCTTCGAGGGTAAGAGCAATTGAAATGACGATCCTACGGGTAGGGAATGTAGGGCATAAGGGAGGTATGGGAGAAGATGGTGATCTCCCCTATTTTTCTGGGTTGTGATGGCGAATGAGCAGCAGTGCTGCCCCCTCTCGGTTACTTCGCCAAGGTGACATCGAGAGCACGTCACCAGCAACTTAACCAGGAGCAGTGCTGCCCCCTCTCGGTTACATCGCCAAGGTGACATCGAGAACACGTCATCAGCAACTTAACCAGGAGCAGTGCTGCCCCCTCTCGGTTACATCGCCAAGGTGACATCGAGAGCACGTCACCAGCAACTTAACCTGGAGCAAATGCGCAGTTCGGCTGCAAACCGTTTTAGTTCACTGAATGAGGAGTTTTGATTCTCTCTTGGAAAATATTTCCCCGGTAATTTTGCCCATCACTGTCGGAAAAGTATTATCACATTGAATTCCAAGAACGCTTCTCCTCGCCCTGTTTGTAACTCACAATTTGTGACTCTTTCCCTAGCGAACCTATTGACAACGGTGGTCCTCTTCCGAGGGAATTGCGGCCTTTCCAAATGTATATCGCTCTACATGGCTTTCATGGCAATGGCAGATCTCCTGGTGATGATCCTCTGTGTAATTGCGTATCATATCGTCATGTACCAGTTTCCAAAATCCTTCCTGTCCTATACATCCGTCTGTAAGGTCGTCCTGTACTTCAATTCGACCTGCCTGCAAACCTCGGTCTGGTACACTGTCCTGTTTACAGCCGATCGGTTTGTAGCGATCTGTTGTCAGAAGCTTAAAACGAAATATTGCACGGTGAGGACAGCTGTTGCCGGCATTATAGCCGTTCCGCTCCTGATGCATTTACAGAACGTCCCGTATCTATTTCAGTATAAACCTGTGCGTGTAGTTAACGGTATTCAATGGGGCTGTCAGCCGAGCTCGTGGTTCATTACGTCTCTTGTGGGCGTCGCATTCTCCTTTCTACAGAGTATTTTAACGGTTATATTACCTTTTGTTCTGATAACCCTGTTTAACTGTCTGACGGTAAGGCGCATTTTATTAGCCAGTAAAGTACGCCGCGGACTGCGTGGTCACAGCAGTCAAACACAGAAGGATCCAGAGATGGAAGGCCGCCGGAAATCCATCATTTTACTCTTTAGTGTATCCGGCAGTTTCATTCTGTTGTGGCTGACGGTCACTGTGATCTTTCAGATCACCCGACTCACAGCAACCGTGCATTACGAAGGTGATTACACCGACTCTGCCTATGTCGCCACTGAAGCCGGCTACATGATCATGTATCTGAGTTCCTGCACGAACGCCTGCATTTATACAGCGACCCAGGCTAAGTTTAGAGATGAAATGCGGCTGGTGTTAAAATACCCTTGGACTTTATTTTTAATATTGGTTAAAAAAACACAGGTAAAGCAAAGCACATATTCCTAAAGGTCGAATGTTCATTAACTACTAATTCTCCGCATCGGGAATCTGTTATTGGGTCGCGATGTACATCTGGGTTTTATGTGTTTGAGTATAATACGTCTCGCTATTAAATTGACATGAAATGATATAACACTCCATTTCCGTGTAGAAGCGTCCTTGATAGCCGTGACGTCATCAACAATCCTGGTATCCGATCGCTCAGTTGATTTCATTCACTCGTTGCGTTTGACAGCTCCGTTGACACTCAGGGCTCATTTGGCCGCTGGGTAACTCGGGTAAAGGTGGAGCCATCGGAATGTCTTTTACACTGGCAGTGGAGATTCGCTGCGGTCAGCGCTGTGACAGAGCTACCTTCTTGTAGATTGCAGTGCGGAATCAATATTGCATAGATTCTGCCCCAGCTCTACTATAGCGACCTATGCCAATTCCCAGAGCCATAATCCAGCCCGTATCCCTCTCTACCTTTGTTAACCAAGGTTTATCCAGGCACGTTTCCATTGTTTTATTATCACCTGCATCCAGCACGTCTACTGCATACATAACCACGCCGCACTGGGCGAGAAAAAGAGAATGTCTTCAGATCTGCGTATAGATGTGCCACTGCTGACATAGGAGAAGACAAATTTGTTGGCTATCTGTACAATATACACCTCCTCATAATTGTATAAATTTTACAAGGACCATTCATTTTATTTGCTATTTCAGACAATCAAACTTCTCCTTTTGGTTTATCCCCTTCCTCACAGTCCAGGAAACAATCTACCATAGCTCAGTTCTTACAACATCCTTCCCATGGCGTGCAATCAGAATTGCACCCATTGCTCTCAGTCTGTTATCACCAGTGCTCCGTATCGCTGTCAGACCGAGTCCGAATTCTTCCACTCAAATCCTCGGTGAACAATGCAAGAATAACAAAATCCACTTTCGCTGTACTGTCCTCCTGCATTCAGAAAGGTATGGCCTAGCATTGAAAGGTTACAACTAAAACGACCCTCCAAAGGTCTATATGGTCTCCCAGATTTTTATTTCACAATGTGGATAAGTCTCATTTTGTTTCACATCCTCTTTTACAAACAATAAAGGATCCAGCGTCAAATCTACAGCTCGCCGCTTATTGCCGGCGTCCGGGAGGAGAGACACGCTCGCACACTGCCATTCGCATCCATTTACCACGCTAATTGTGTGACTAGTTTGCCAATTCATCTCCGCGTCCCTGTATCTGTCATGGGTGCCTTGTTAGAAACATTACTGAAGGCCATCCAAACTCTATCTACCTTCCTGCTTCGTTAAATCGTCGAGATTGTTCCTTTAAAAGCACAATCATATTTGTGACACTTGACGCCGCCGGCACAAGACCACACGGCTACGGTGTAGGGATCCGCATAGGCTCTGCGTATGGGTCGCGGCGACGCCGTACCTACGGCGTCGATTTGACGCAGAAGTATAAATAAGCCTTGTCTCCTTATTCGCTTCGTTGAACTGCCTTCCGAGCTGTATATACATATATTCTGTTAACCGGAATTTTCTGCCATGCCATTCCCATACCGATATAAAGAGAGCTGATCTCAATATTCAGGAAATGAAGTGATAAGGGGAGCGATGTGGAATCAGTGATGAAGGGAGAAAAATATATTTAAGGAGGCACAGACGGTAAACGACGTTTGGGGGATAAATTGAAGACGGGTGTTTGCATAACTAATGACACAACTAAATCGAGATGGCTGGGTTTATAATTTTATGCACTTGTATCCAAATCACTGCAAGGTCCCGTCCAAATCAGTCCCATGATCCCAGAGTTCAGCGCTCTTTCAGTCATGCCCGCACGGCCCTCCCTCCACCGCGGACGTCCATCCTTCAGCTACCCGAGGTGAAATTTCCGCAGTCCCATCCGTCGGCTCAGTAGCCTGTCCATTCCTTCCACTTTTGAGCATTCTCTCAGTGGAAAACTGGGCGAGATACGCATCCCGTCAACAACTCATCCACACGAATGCTCCAAGCCGTATGGTAATGGACACGTAACTGAAAGTGTTCCAGGAGAACGAAACGGGGCAAATAGAGCAAAGCCTCCTGGGTAATAACTGGGGAATAGCGATCACACTGTGAAAATTCGCGGCAATCCGGGTGGGCATATGAAATACAACAAGAAGCTATTCCTTAATGAGACATTATCACGACTAATATATTCCCACGAAGAAGTATTTCCTTTTTCCGCATCTAATCTCATTGATTTATATAAAAAAATGAATAATATGAAGTATTTCAAAGACTGAGCCTCCGCAGAACTTCAGGTGAAAAGCTGCAAGCGTTCACTCCATTTCCTGAAGGGTATTCTCCCCGTCACATTTCCAAATTATCCTGTTTCTTAACGCCACACCTGGGAAAAAATCCCTCTGTCCTTTCTTTTGTATCCTGTCGTCAGTGTGGAAGTTTGAGTGGAGCTCCTCAGCTCCGGCCTCCTGCATCCATTCCACACCCTCACACTCCTCATTTGGAGCTTCATTCCATAGAAACATAGAAACATAGAAAATAGGTGCAGGAGTAGGCCATTCGGCCCTTCGAGCCTGCACCGCCATTTATTATGATCATGGCTGATCATCCAACTCAGAACCCAGCCTTCCCTCCATACCCCCTGACCCCTGTAGCAACAAGGGCCATATCTAACTTCCTTTTAAACATAGCTAATGAACTGGCCTCAACAGTTTGCTGTGGCACAGAATTCCACAGATTCACCACTCTCTGTGTGAAGAAGTTTTTCCTAACCTCGGTCCTAAAAGGCTTCCCCTCTATCCTCAAACTGTGACCCCTCGTTCTAGACCTCCCCAACATCGGGAACAATCTTCCTGCATCTAGCCTGTCCAATCCCTTTAGGATCTTATACGTTTCAATCAGATCCCCCCTCAATCTTTCTAAATTCCAACGAGTACAAGCCCAGTTCATCCAGTCTTTCTTCATATGAAAGACCTGCCATCCCAGGAATCAATCTGGTGAACCTTCTTTGTACTCCCTCTATGGCAAAGATGTCTTTCCTCAGATTAGGGGACCAAAACTGCACACAATACTCCAGGTGTGGTCTCACCAAGGCCTTGTACAACTGCAGTAGTACCTCCCTGCTCCTGTACTCGAATCCTCTCGCTATAAATGCCAGCATACCGTTCTCCTTTTTCACCGCCTGCTGTACCTGCATGCCCACTTTCAATGACTGGTGTATAATGACACCCAGGTCTCGTTGCACCTCCCCTTTTCCTAATCGGCCACCATTCAGATAATAATCTGTTTTCCTATTTTTGCCACCAAAGTGGATAACTTCACATTTATCCACATTAAATTGCATCTGCCATGAGTTTGCCCACTCACCCAACCTATCCAAGTCACCCTGCATCCTCTTAGCATCCTCCTCACTGCTAACACTGCCACCCAGCTTCGTGTCATCCGCAAACTTGGAGATGCTGCATTTAATTCCCTCATCCAAGTCATTAATATATATTGTAAACAACTGGGGTCCCAGCACTGAGCCTTGCGGTACCCCACTAGTCACCGCCTGCCATTCTGAAAAGGTCCCGTTTATTCCCACTCTTTGCTTCCTGTCTGCTAACCAATTCTCCACCCACACCAATACCTTACCCCCAATACCGTGTGCTTTAAGTTTGCACACTAATCTCCTATGTGGGACCTTGTCAAAAGCCTTTTGAAAATCCAAATATACCACATCCACTGGTTCTCCCCTATCCACTCTACTAGTTACATCCTCAAAAAATTCTATGAGATTCGTCAGACATGATTTTCCTTTCACAAATCCATGCTGACTTTGTCCGATCATTTCACCGCTTTCCAAATGTGCTGTTATCACATCCTTGATAACTGACTCCAGCAGTTTCCCCACCACCGACGTTAGGCTAACCGGCCTATAATTCCCCGGTTTCTCTCTCCCTCCTTTTTTAAAAAGTGGGGTTACATTAGCCACTCTCCAATCCTCAGGAACTAGTCCAGAATCTAACGAGTTTTGAAAAATTATCACTAATGCATCCACTATTTCTTGGGCCACTTCCTTAAGCACTCTGGGATGCAGACCATCTGGCCCTGGGGATTTATCTGCCTTCAATCCCTTCAATTTACCTAACACCACTTCCCTACTAACATGTATTTCGCTCAGTTCCTCCATCTCACTGGACCCTCTGTCCCTTACTATTTCTGGAAGATTATTTATGTCCTCCTTAGTGAAGACAGAACCAAAGTAATTATTCAATTGGTCTGCCATGTCCTTGCTCCCCATAATCAATTCACCTGTTTCTGTTTGCAGGGGACCTACATTTG
The DNA here is from genome assembly GCF_963921235.1 of Mobula hypostoma. NCBI lineage: Eukaryota > Metazoa > Chordata > Chondrichthyes > Myliobatiformes > Myliobatidae > Mobula > Mobula hypostoma. The sequence goes on along the minus strand of NW_026948264.1, from coordinate 35,604 downwards.
TCTTTATCAGTCTTTTCCTTTTTACATATCTATAAAAGCTTTTACAGTCCGTTTTTATGTTCTCTGCCAGTTTTCTCTCATAATCTTTTTTCCCCTTCCTAATTAAGCCCTTTGTCCTCCTCTGCTGAACTCTGAATTTCTCCCAGTCCTCAGGTGAGCCACTTTCTCTGGCTAATTTGTATGCTACTTCTTTGGAATTGATACTATCCCTAATTTCTCTTGTCAGCCACGGGTGCACTACCTTCCTTGATTTATTCTTTTGCCAAACTGGGATGAACAATTGTTGTAGTTCATCCATGCAACCTTTAAATGCCTGCCATTGCATATCCACCGTCAATCCTTGAAGTGTCATTTGCCAGTCTATCTTAGCTAATTCATGTCTCATACCTTCAAAGTTACCCCTCTTTAAGTTCAGAACCTTTGTTTCTGAATTAACTACGTCACTCTCCATGTTAATGAAGAATTCCACCATATTATGGTCACTCTTACCCAAGGGGCCTCTCACGACAAGATCGCTAATTAACCCTTCCTCATTGCTCAAAACCCAGTCCAGAATAGCCTGCTCTCTAGTCGGTTCCTCGACATGTTGGTTCAAAAAACCATCCCGCATACATTCCAAGAAATCCTCTTCCTCAGCACCTTTACCAATTTGGTTCACCCAGTCTACATGTAGATTGAAGTCACCCATTATAACTGCTGTTCCTTTATTGCACACATTTCTAATTTCCTGTTTAATACCATCTCCGACCTCACTACTACTGTTAGGTGGCCTGTACACAACTCCCACCAGCGTCTTCTGCCCCTTAGTGTTACGCAGCTCTACCCATATCGATTCCACATCTTCCCGGCTTATGTCCTTCCTTTCTATTGCGTTAATCTCTTTTTTAACCAGCAACGCCACCCCACCTCCCCTTCCTTCGTGTCTATCCCTCCTGAATATTGAATATCCCTGAACGTTGAGCTCCCATCCCTGGTCACCCTGGAGCCATGTCTCTGTGATCCCAACTATATCATAATCATTAATAACAATCTGCACTTTCAATTCATCCACCTTATTACGAATGCTCCTTGCATTGACACATAAAGCCTTCAGGCACTCTTTTACAACTCTCTTAGCCCTTTTTAATGCTTGCCCTGGATTTGTCGGCCTGCCACTTTTACTTTTCCCCTTTGTACTTTTTGCTTCTACGCTCACTTTACACCCCTCTGTCTCTCTGCACTGGTTCCCATCCCTCTGTTGTGAACTAACCTCCTCACACCTAGCCGCTTTAATTTGATTCCCACCCCCCAACCATTCTAGTTTAAAGTCACCTCAGTAGCCCCCGCTAATCTCCCTGCCAGGATATTGGTCCCCCGAGGATTTAAGTGTAACCCGTCCTTTTTGTACAGGTCACACCTGCGCCAAAAGAGGTCCCAATGATCCAAAAACTTGAATCCCTGCCCCCTGCTCCAATCCCTCAGCCACGCATTTATCCTCCACCTCATCGCATTCCTACTCTCACTGTCGCGTGGCACAGGCAGTAATCCCGAGATTACTACCTTTGCGGTCCTTTTTCTCAACTCCCTTCCTAGCTCCCTATATTCTTCTTTCAGGACCTCATCCCTTTTCCTACCTATGTCATTGGTACCTATATGTACCAGGACCTCTGGATCTTCACCCTCCCACTTCAGGATATCTTGGACACGATCAGAAATATCCCGGACCCTGGCACCAGGGAGGCAAACTACCATCCGAGTCTCTGGACTGCGTCCACAGAATCGCCTATCTGACCCCCTTACTATCGAGTCCCCTATCACAACTGCCCTCCTCTTCCTTGCCCTACCCTTCTGAGCTACAGGGCCAGACTCTGTGCCGGAGGCAGGGCCACTGTCGCTTCCCCCGGGTAAGCTGTCCCCCCCAACAGTACTCAAACAGGAGTACCTGTTGTTAAGGGGCACAGCCGCCGGGGTACTCCCCATCACCTTCCTTTTCCCCTTCCCCCTCCTAACCGTGACCCACTTGTCTGCCTCCCGTGGCCCCGGCGTGACCACCTGCCTTCCACTCCTCTCTATCACCTCCTCACTCTCCCTGACCAGACGAAGGTCATCGAGCTGCAGCTCCAGTTCCGTAACGCGGTCCCTTAGGAGCTGCATCTCGATGCACTTGGCGCAGATGTAGACGTCCGGGAGGCTTGGAGACTCCAGGGCCTCCCACATCCGACACCGAGAACAGCAAACTGCCCTCACAGTCATAATGCCCCTCTCCTCAAATAGCAACAGAAAATGAATGTCAAACCTTCCTCGCCTCACCCGCTTCCGCCTAAGCCCGGTGAGCCGAAGCCCTTAAGTCTTCACTCTGCTCCCGGCTCACTCCGCCGCCCGCAAACTACGCTGCCCGCTCTATGAGGCTCTGTTCCTTTTAAATCTGCCGCGCTGCACTGCCCTACGTCACACGCCTGCGCAGTCCCGCCTCTCAGAAAGCCGTTGGAGAAAAAAAAATAACGAAAATTTCAAAAATCTCTTTTTCGGCACTCCCACTCAGACTCTCAGACTCCTTCTTCGAATCAAATCCGAAGCAGGATGTCTGCCCTTTTAAATCTGCCGCGCTGCACTGCCCGACGTCACACGCCTGCGCAGTCCCGCCTCTCAGAAAGCCGTTGGAGAAAAAAAAATAACGAAAATTTCAAAAATCTCTTTTTCGGCACTCCCACTCAGACTCTCAGACTCCTTCTTCGAATCAAATCCGAAGCAGGATGTCTGCCCTTTTAAATCTGCCGCGCTGCACTGCCCGACGTCACACGCCTGCGCAGTCCCGCCTCTCAGAAAGCCGTTGGAGAAAAAAAAATAACGAAAATTTCAAAAATCTCTTTTTCGGCACTCCCACTCAGACTCTCAGACTCCTTCTTCGAATCAAATCCGAAGCAGGATGTCTGCCCTTTTAAATCTGCCGCGCTGCACTGCCCGACGTCACACGCCTGCGCAGTCCCGCCTCTCAGAAAGCGTTCTCACAGTTCCCATGTCTCCGCTGTACTTTTCCAATGTTGGAAGATTCTCCACACAGGTTTCTCTGAAGTTCCGTCCATCTGCCAACGGAGAGAAATTCCTTTCTGCATCTCAGTTATTTCCTCTGCATGTTCTCCCGACACCTCTCCCGAATTCAGCACGGTGAGATCCGCCTGGTCTTCGTCCTCTTCAATTTCTATTAATCAGCAAGATTCTACCAACCTTAACAACTCTTTTTTTTGATTTTCTCTGCCACTCCACGTCTTTCAGCATTTTGAAGGGAACATTTTTTACGTGATTTTCTGAAGTCTTCGGCCCTCGCCACCATTATGTCCTGGTCCTGGATGAGACACATCCACTGTGATCCAGGGACACAGAGCTGAGCAAAACAGCGGGCTGAGCGCTGGCGAAATTCTTGGCCGTCTCTGGAGTAGGTCTCTCTGCTGTGGGCCGAAGGGCCTGTAATGTGCTGTCAATATCTATGTTCTGTTTCAATCTTTTTATTAAGTTTCAAAATTAAACATAACAATAATAGTAACGATACACAGAGATCGGAATTACAATAACAACAGTTAGCATGTACAAGCACAAATTCCAAGTAGCAAATATAGTTTAGCCTCCCAACCTCATAGTAATTCACCATGAAAAAGATATTTTATAAACAGTGAAAAAGAAAACCCCCTAAACTAAAAAGAAACTAAACTAAACAAAAACACAAACAAAGCTTGGGCTGTCATATTACATCGGCTAAACATATTTGTTGTTAACTCCGCTCCCCTATACATGAACAAAAGAATTACTACAAAGGATTCAGAAAAGGTCAACTTACATCATATGAAAACATTGAATAAATGGCCTCCAAGTTTCTTCAAATTTAACCGAGGGATCCATAGTACCGCTCCTATTTTTTTTCCAAGTTTGGGCATGCTATCGTTTGGGAAAACAATTGAAATGTAGTGGGGGAATTAGAATCTTCCCATTTACATAAAATAGATCTTCTGGCTATTAATGTAACAAATGCAATTAGACTGACATGGATAAACGACTAGAGTCTATCACTGGTAGTTCAAAAATTGCAGTAGTAGGATGAGGTTGTAAATCAATTCGTAGAACTACTGAAATAATATCAAACATATTTTTTCCAATATTTTTCTAAAAGAGGACAAGACCAGAACATATGTGTCAAGAAGGCTACCTCAGAATGACATCTATCACAAACAGGATTTATATGGCAATAAAAACGAGCTGACTTACCCTTGGACATATGAGCCCAGAGAACCACCTTGAACTGTATCAAGGCGTGTCTGGCTCACATTGAGGAAGTATTGACTAATGTTCTATGTTCACACAGTTTTCTCACTCCATCCAGAGACAACAGTAATGGAGAGGTACAGCTGTTAATTTTGTGTACTTCATTGAATGTTTAAAGACACGTCGCCTGTGTTTTGGACAAACGACAGGCGGATCAGTAACCGCTCCTGCTTATCGCCGACCTTTCTGTTCCTGCCACTTTAATTCCCTATTCCTTGTAGGTTCTGATCTTTGTGTGTCTGACCACATACTCTGATATACAGGTGAAACACCCTGGTTTCCTTGGCTGCGTGAGTCTAAGGAAAACACTCTCAATTCCCGCCAAACTGGTGAGACTGAGATGGCTCGATCCCACCCCAAACCCCGGGTTGTGTGGGTGCTGTGTAATTTACTATCCTGTGACAAATAACAGACTTTACACTGCATACGATTAAAGGAATTATGCTTATGAATCTTAACTTAACTGAAAGGTTAGTGAAGAATAACAAAAATAAACTGCCCAATTCCAATCAAACAGTCACACGTGCACACGTTGGAACTCATCTGGAACTTCTCTGTCGCTCAGGCGCTGGGTCCTCGGTCAACGTAAAAGCTCACACCACCTTCCGAACGTCGCTCACAATCCATCTCGAACAAACGGGTCTCCCGCCGGATCCTGTGCTTCGACCGGTTCTCCACAGCGTCTTCTCTCCCCATCTCCCGCCGGACAAAACCCAAGCCCAACCTGAGTGTCCCTCACCAGAGAAACATCCCCTTAATTCAACCATCCTAATTGGATAGCACACATTTCTCCTCATCTCTTATGTTCAACCATCAGCCAAACCAGCTGAAAACAAGCTGCTTTTACAGAACTGCCAATATGAAATACATACAGAACAACAGTAAAAGTAATAACAGAGCATTACACTCTCCCCACACCAAAATAGTCATGTCATCATGATTGGAAATAATTTGTCATCTCATATTAATAACACCGCTTTCAATGGAATTTCGTGATGTCAGCAACTCCAATCCATTTGTAAAAGGTCGTGACATATCTCACTAGGGGGATAGTCGGAGCATTCTGTACCCTGGTCCTACATAGGCAAGCTGATTCTTTGAGACCTCCTTACCCTATCAACTATTTCTTCAGTTTCAGTCACTCCTTGGGATACCTCTGGTGTAGATGACGAGGGTTCTCCCGGTCTATCACTCGTGGCTTCCTGCAACCTTCCCTCAACTCGGCTTCATTCCCAGTTACTCTGGAGCCTAGACCCGTTTCCTGGTCCAGCTGCAAGCCTGCCTGAGCACTGCTAATTCCCCACACAACCGCCACCCCAACCCCCCGCCCAGGTCACCTGCCTCAGTGAGAGAAAGGCTGAAAACCCGTTCATTAATTTTGGGGAGTTGGTGAAAGGCAGCATATACCACAACCCCTTTACCTCATCCTCCGAGTCCTTCAGTCTCTCCACGTTGCGGCAAGGTCCTCTTACTAGGTGTAGGATCCAGGCCAGGCTCTGGGGTAACACGCACCTCTTGCCCCAGAGGTAGAAGGTGGTTCTGGTGCAGAATCCTGACAGGTCCATTCCCATCCTCTGGTATCACTCATAAAACTAGTACGTTTGGCATTTGACTCTCCATTACATAGGCCGTAGCCTCCCAGCGGTCAGCCAACTTATACTTCCCTGTTAGAGCCAACTTCATTATGAGGACTCGGTTTCCAGGCATGCACTGGGAGAACCTAACTTTTTGATCATCTTCTCCATGTGCCTTGCGTGTTACACGTTTGGGCGATCATGGCTTTCCACGTCACAGCATCAATGATATCTCGCACATTTAGATCTGATCTTTCACAGTGCCCATATATCTTCTTCCTTGCCTTCCTCTTCCGCGTTTCCCAGGCATACGGCCTTGTAATGTAAGACATTCTATTTCTCCCTTTCTGTAGACATGGCCCAGGAATTTAAGTTTCCTCTCATTTAATGTTCTCATTAAAGATCTTTCTGTATGGTCACATTGGAGTACTATCTCATTAGTTACCATATCCCTACATGATATTTTCAGCGTTCTTCTAAGAAACCACATTTCTGTTGTTTCTAAGTTACTTTGGAGTTCTGGTGTTATAGTCCATGTTTCGGAAGCATACAGCAAGATTGATCAGATGCAACATTTTAGTAGCCTAAGCCTTGTTGTCAGAGAAATGTGTCTGTTGGTAAAAATGGGTTTCATTTTTTGAAAGCTGGTTTTGGCAATGGCAATTCTTCTTTTTATTATTTCCACTTTAGTTCCAGCATCTTGTGATATAAAGCTACCAAGGTAATTAAAGCCGGTCTTTTGTTCAATCTCTTGGTTACCGATGTATAATTGGCAGTCGGGGGTATCCTGTTGTTTTGATTTTACCATACATTTGTTTTTTTACAGTTGATGGTTAGACCAAGATCTGCACTTGTTTGTATTAATTTGTCCAGGAGAATGCGTAGGTCTTCTGCAGCACTTGCTGTTAGGGTGGTATCGTCTACATCTCTTATATTGCTGATGTTAACACCTCCAATTTTTATCCCATCTATGTCTTCTATTTCTCTGAGAATCACTTCATTATAGATATTAAATATTTCCGGTGAGGCAACGCATCCCTGTCTAACTGCTCTTTTAATTTTAGTCCAACTGCTTATATTATCATCAATTTTTACCTCCGCTGTTTGATTCCAATATAAATTTTGAAACAGTTGTTGGTCCCTTCAGTGTTTAGTTTAGCGAGAATTTGAAATATTTTATCATGTTTCATTTTGTCGAATGCTTTAGTGAAATCGATAAAACATAAAAAGACATCATTTTCATATTCAACTGCCCTTTCGGAAAGCATTCATAGTATGAAAATTGTGTTCCTATTTCCTCTATCCTCAATAAACCCATATTGCAGTTTAGAATTTTCTGTCTTAATTTGTTTTTAATTCAACTCAGAACAATTCTCAACAAAATCTTTATTATGTGACTTATAAGACTGATTGTTCTGTAATTTTCGCTGTCAATGATTCTAGGAATTTGTGGCAGTTATAAATACTGATTTCAAGAGATCGTCACTTTTCAACATAATTGTATAAGGGCTAAGTGAGTTGTAAAAGAGCGCCTGAAGGCTTTGTGTGTCAATGCAAGGAGCATTCGTAACAAGGTGGATGAATTGAAAGTGCAGATTGTTATTAATGATTATGATATAGTTGGGATCACAGAGACATGGCTCCAGGGTGACCAGGGATGGGAGCTCAACATTCAGGGTTATTCAATATTCAGGAGGGATAGACATGAAAGAAAAGGAGGTGGGGTGGCGTTGCTGGTTAAAGAGGAGACTAACGCAATAGAAAGGAAGTGCATAAGCCGGGAAGATGTGGAATCGATATGGGTAGAGCTGCATAACACTAAGGGGCAGAAAACGCTGGTGGGAGTTGTGTACAGGCCACCTAACAGTAGTAGTGAGGTCGGGGATGGTATTAAACAGGAAATTAGAAATGTGTGCAATAAAGGAACAGCAGTTATAATGGGTGACTTCAATCTACATGTAGATTGGGGGAACCAAATTGGTAAAGGTGCTGAGGAAGAGGATTTCTTGGAATGTATGCGGGATGGTTTTCTGAACTAACATGACGAGGAACCAACTAGAGAGCAGGCTATTCTAGACTGGGTTTTGAGCAATGAGGAAGGGTTAATTATTAATCTTGTCGTGAGAGGCCCCTTGGGTAAGAGTGACCATAATATGGTGGAATTCTTCATTAAGATGCTTATATTTCATTAAGCAGTAAGTGCAGAAAATGCCAAGAGAAACCAGACACAATCCTGTAGCAGTTTAACTCAAACTGATTACTTACAAAGGGACAATCAAATGGCATATATCATTCACTAAAATCTTGCTTTAAAATACAAACTCATGAATGCCCTCTATCACATCATAAAGGCACCATAAATTCAAGCCTGATCCAGTTTTACAGTCAAAATATTAACAATTATGTGATAATCAATACAAGCAGGATCAACTCCCTCAACAGATAAAACCATTCCCAACCAACAGATGTTCCTCAATCAGTGGAGCACATCACCACGGGTCTTGTTTGTGTCATCAGTCAGTAAACCGAAAGACTTTCTCTGCCAGTCAGCTTCCAAATGTTGCTACTTTGTCATTCATTGCCACGCCCCGCTGCTGATTCCCTTCTCCTCATCATACATTCTTACCCCGACCATCATCCAGAGCCCCAAACTCTGCCCTGTGCAGACCCACCTCTGGTTTGTGACCCTGCTCCATCTGCAGAGAATTCAAGGGAAGCCTCTTCAATTAGAGCAGGAGAGAGTAATACAGTGACAGCAGGCCTGAATAGGGATCTTGACGGGATGAAAGCCTGGGCAGACGACTGGAATGTCACTTTTGAGCCTACTAAGTGCAAGGCGATGATGATGTCCAGGAAGAGAAGTCCAACTAACCCCGACCTGTATTTTGGGAACTGCAAAATCCTTGGTGTCAATATTGACAGCACGTTGGTATGGGATAAACACGTTTCCACTATTTCATACATGGCTGGACAAAGGCTTGGAGCTCTGTGGAAAGTAGCATCCAAATTAGACAAAGAGGGCAGAGCCACGGTTTACAAAGCCCAGGTACAAAGTATCATGGATGAATGCCTCACAGAGTGGCCTCAGCCAGTTTGATTCCATTCAGAGAAAGGCTCTCAGGATTATAGGTGTAGATGAAAATGCACAATGCAGAATATACAAAATGCACGCCAGCCACAGCCCTGCAGACCCTCACGCCATGCTGCCTTCATCTTATGAGAGACGGCGTACCAGACAATCAAGTTTGTCTATGCCTGCACAGGCTGTTTCTATGCCTGATGCGAGAACCCACACACTGGATAGAAGCTTCCTTCACTGTGCTATCAGAATTTGGAACAGCCTTCCAGATGCTGTGGTTGGAAACATCTGCGACAATGGGGTGCAAGCATTCAAGAGTCGAGTGCACAAACACCTATCATCTCTGGCAGGGAAGTCATATGCTTCTTCATAAGCTATCATGAAGGGGACCAGGATGGCAATGCTTGGTTGTTGGCAAGTAGGGTTAATACCTGACTTTCAAGAGCACTTGTGACTTATCTTCCGGCTGGACTTAGTCCTTAAACTGCTGGAGAACAGTGCAGAAAGAACAGGTGCTGTTTCCTCCCGGTAGGGATTAGTTTTTAGTTCCAAGTGCTCCTGTTACATTCTGTCACCCTGCAACCTTATCCGTCAATCTCTTTGAATTATGGAGGGCAGCATGTGTATATATATGTCTCTGTCCAGCAGATTTCATCATGATCATCATGACTCCAGTATTTATACTATTTTTAATTTCTCTTACCTGTACATATTAATTCAGAAACAAAGGTTCTGAACTTAAAGAGGAGTAACTTTGAAGATATGAGACGTGAATTAGCTAAGATAGACTGGCAAATGACACTTAAAGGATTGACAGTGGATATGCAATGGCAAGCATTTAAAGGTTGCATGGATGAACTACAACAATTGTTCATCCCAGTTTGGCAAAAGAATAAATCAAGGAAGGTAGTGCACCCGTGGCTGACAAGAGAAATTAGGGATAGTATCAATTCCAAAGAAGTAGCATACAAATTAGCCAGAGAAAGTGGCTCACCTGAGGACAGGGAGAAATTCAGAGTTCAGCAGAGGAGGACAAAGGGCTTAATTAGGAAGGGGAAAAAAGATTATGAGAGAAAACTGGCGGGGAACATAAAAACGGACTGTAAAGGCTTTTATAGATATGTAAAAAGGAAAAGACTGGTAAAGACAAATGTAGGTCCCCTGCAGACAGAAACAGGTGAATTGATTATGGGGAGCAAGGACATGGCAGACCAATTGAATAATTACTTTGGTTCTGTCTTCACTAAGGAGGACATAAATAATCTTCCAGAAATAGTAAGGGACAGAGGGTCCAGTGAGATGGAGGAACTGAGTGAAATACATGTTAGTAGGGAAGTGGTGTTAGGTAAATTGAAGGGATTGAAGGCAGATAAATCCCCAGGGCCAGATGGTCTGTATCCTAGAGTGCTTAAGGAAGTAGCCCAAGAAATAGTGGATGCATTAGTGATAATTTTTCAAAACTCGTTAGATTCTGGACTAGTTCCTGAGGATTGGAGGGTGGCTAATGTAACCCCACTTTTTAAAAAAGGAGGGAGAGAGAAACCGGGGAATTATAGACCGGTTAGCCTAACGTCGGTGGTGGGGAAACTGCTGGAGTCAGTTATCAAGGATGTGATAACAGCACATTTGGAAAGCGGTGAAATGATCGGACAAAGTCAGCATGGATTTGTGAAAGGAAAATCATGTCTGACGAATCTCATAGAATTTTTTGAGGATGTAACTAGTAGAGTGGATAGGGGAGAACCAGTGGATGTGGTATATTTGGATTTTCAAAAGGCTTTTGACAAGGTCCCACACAGGAGATTAGTGTGGAAACTTAAAGCACACGGTATTGGGGGTAAGGTATTGGTGTGGGTGGAGAATTGGTTAGCAGACAGGAAGCAAAGAGTGGGAATAAACGGGACCTTTTCAGAATGGCAGGCGGTGACTAGTGGGGTACAGCAAGGCTCAGTGCTGGGACCCCAGTTGTTTACAATATATATTAATGACTTGGATGAGGGAATTAAATGCAGCATCTCCAAGTTTGCGGATGACACGAAGCTGGGTGGCAGTGTTAGCAGTGAGGAGGATGCTAAGAGGATGCAGGGTGACTTGGATAGGTTGGGTGAGTGGGCAAACTCATGGCAGATGCAATTTAATGTGGATAAATGTGAAGTTATCCACTTTGGTGGCAAAAATAGGAAAACAGATTATTATCTGAATGGTGGCCGATTAGGAAAAGGGAAGGTGCAACGAGACCTGGGTGTCATTATACACCAGTCATTGAAAGTGGGCATGCAGGTACAGCAGGCGGTGAAAAAGGCGAATGGCATGCTGGCATTTATAGCGAGAGGATTCGAGTACAGGAGCAGGGAGGTACTACTGCAGTTGTACAAGGCCTTGGTGAGACCACACCTGGAGTATTGTGTGCAGTTTTGGTCCCCTAATCTGAGGAAAGACATCTTTGCCATAGAGGGAGTACAAAGAAGGTTCACCAGATTGATTCCTGGGATGGCAGGACTTTCATATGAAGAAAGACTGGATGAACTGGGCTTGTACTCGTTGGAATTTAGAAGATTGAGGGGGGATCTGATTGAAACGTATAAGATCCTAAAGGGATTGGACAGACTAGATGCCGGAAGATTGTTCCCGATATTGGGGAGGTCCAGAACGAGAGGTCACAGTTTGAGGATAGAGGGGAAGCCTTTTAGGACCGAGATTAGGAAAAACTTCTTCACACAGAGAGTGGTGAATCTGTGGAATTCTCTGACACAGGAAACTGTTGAGGCCAGTTCATTGGCAATGTTTAAGAGGGAGTTAGATATGGCCCTTGTGGCTACAGGGGTCAGGGGGTATGGAGGGAAGGCTGGGGCGGGGTTCTGAGTTGGATGATCAGCCATGATCATAATAAATGGCAGTGCAGGCTCGAAGGGCCGAATGGCCTACTCCTGCACCTATTACTATGTTTTCTATGTTTAATCACTAAGTCTTCACCGCCCTCTGTGGTGGGGATTTACAGACATTCACCACCCTCAGAGTGGAGACAGTCACTCTCGAAATTGCATTCAGCAATGGCGACAGACAAATATCTAGCATGAAGCTTATTGAAACTTTCTCCCCGGTGTGAAGCCAGCAGTGTGTCACAAGTGTAACATGCTGTAAGGTTTCACTGTTCATGTAATGGCCTCTCTGCAATGTATCACTGCTGAGGTAATGGTTTCTCTGTAGCAGCAATGTTTAGGTTACGAATAGAGATAACAGGGTTTTGGAGTGCGGGGTATCCAATGACAGAAATGTTCTTCCTTGTGAGTCTGGAAGAGAGATTTTCGTGGTCTTTTGCTGGGGAGAGATGAGAAGACGCGGATGGAGAGAGTGGACCCTTTTTCTTGTTTTCTTCACTAACCCAATAGTCAAAGTAAGAATTATGAAGCTCAATTGTTTAATCACATATTGTGTACTGTTTGTTATTTCGGGGTACTGATTTTGTAACAGGGGACACATTGCGCAGCATCCACCCAAACGAGATTTCTTAAGTCTGGCCGAGCTGGGGAGCTATCACCCCCTATATTAAGCTGCTAGCCGAGGGAGAGTTACATAAGGTTAGATTATTGAGTGAATCGCTTCCCACATTCACAGCAGGTGAACACCCCCTCCCCGGTGTGAACCTGGTGGTGTGTCATAAGGACAGATAACTGAATGAATCTGTTTACGTACACGTAACGGTCTAAATGAACCAGCAGCAATAGAGCACACCTGGAGTCTGGTTTTGATATTAAAAAACACTATATATTAGTATCTAGTTAATATAGTAACTTAATCCAGGTAAATCAAAAGTTAGTAGTGTTATGCATATATATGTATGTAAATATAATTCCCAAACACACTCAAGCTCGAGTGGCAAGAGTTAAAGTCTCACGATAGTGATGTAAGGAAGTTCAGTTCAATCCACGGAATTGGTGTGTGTGAGGAAGGTATTTGTAATCCAAGGTGAAAACCACACTGGGAGAAGAACGAGTAAACAGGTCCCGTTGATCTTCCATCCTCAGGCTCCGAATCCACTCTCGAGTTAGCCAAACGCAGGTTATCACTAAGGGGACCATCTTCGAGGGTAAACTACCACCCAGGCAAGGGTAGACACACCGGTAGCCTCCACAGGGTCAGCCCTTCCACACACCATGACAGCCACTGATCAATTCCCCTGATCGATCCTCAACCCTCGCTTGTGGGCACTCGAAAGTTCCACCCAGTGACTCCTCTGTCACTGGCCTCCTTTCACTGACTGGTCGCCTTAACCGGTGTCCCACTGTGTGTCTCTGGGAGTGTCATCTGACCTTGCTTAAATAAACACGCTACGAAGCAACTGTGAACATCGAACTGTCCATCACATAACTCCCCCTCTCTCTCACCATGGCAACCAAGAAGCAACTGTGAACATCGAACTGTCCATCACATAACTCCGCCTCTCTCTCACCATGGGAACCGAGAAGCAACTGTGAACATCGAACTGTCCATCACATAACTCCGCCTCTCTCTCACCATGGCAACCAAGAAGCAACTGTGAACATCGAACCGTCCATCACATAACTCCGCCTCTCTCTCACCATGGCAACCAAGAAGCAGGCAGCAGTACTGCAGACAGTTTTTCTCTCTCATTTAAAGGCACAGTCCATGTCCACCGTAAATACTTCACCACGTTCATAGCAGGTGAACGGCCTCTCCCCAGTGTGAACTCAGTGATGCACAATTGGTTGATTTGGCTGAGAGAATTTCTTCCCACAGTCTGAGCAGCTGATCGGCCCCTTCCCAGTGTGGACTCGCTGATGTTCCTTCAGTTGAGATGACTGAATGAATCCCTTCCCACAGACAGAGCAGGTGAACGGCCATTTCCCTGTGTGTCAGCAGGTGAAATGACCAATTGAAACCCTTCCCACAGACTGAACAAGTGAATGGTCACTCCCTGGTGTGAACTGACTGGTGTCTCAGTAGATGAGATGAGCAAGTGAATCCCTTCCCACAGTCTGAGCAGGTGAATGGCCTCTCCCCGGTGTGAACTCGCTGATGTACCTTCAGTTGAGATGAATCTACGAATCCCTTCCCACACACTGAGCAGATGAATGGCCTCTCCCCAGTGTGAACTGACTGGTGTCTCAGTACAGCAGATGACTTTGTGAATCCCTTCCCACACACTGAGCAGGTGAACGGCCTCACCCCAGTGTGAATTCGCTGATGTACCCTCAGTTGATATGACTGAGTGAATCCCTTCCCACAGTCTGAGCAGGTGAACGGCCTCTCCCCAGTGTGAACTCGCTGATGTGTCAGTAGGTGAGCGAACAGTTTGAATCCCTTCCCACAGTCTGAGCAGGTGAACGGCCTATCCCCAGTGTGAACTCGCTGATGTACCTTCAGATTAAATGAGCAAGTGAATCCCTTCCCACAGACTGAGCAGGTGAATGGTCTCTCCCTGGTGTGAACTCTCTGATGTACCTTCAGTTGAGATGACTGAATGAATCCCTTCCCACAGTCTGAGCAGGTGAATGGTCTCTCCCCAGTGTGAACTCGCTGATGTGTCAGTAGGTGAGTGAACAGTTTGAATCCCTTCCCACAGTCTGAGCAGGTGAACGGCCTATCCCCAGTGTGAACTCGCTGATGTACCTTCAGATTAAATGAGCAAGTGAATCCCTTCCCACAGACTGAGCAGGTGAATGGTCTCTCCCTGGTGTGAACTCGCTGGTGTGCCTTCAGATGAGATGACTGAATGAATCCCTTCCCGCAGTCTGAGCAGGTGAATGGCCTCTCCCCAGTGTGAACTGACTGGTGTCTCAGTAACTGAGATGATACAGTAAATCCCTTCCCACAGTCTGAGCAGGTGAACGGCCTCTCTCCAGTGTGAACTCGCTGATGTACCTTCAGTTTACATGATTTAGTGAATCCCTTCCCGCAGTCTGAGCAGGTGAACGGCCGCTCCCCGGTGTGAACTCGCTGGTGAGCCATTAGGTCAGATAACCGAGTGAAACATTCCCCACAAATTCAGCAGATGACCAGCCTCTGCTCAGTGTGAACAGACTGGTGTGTCCACAGGTGGGAAGACCGACTGAATCCCTTCTCACACACAGAAAAGGTGAATGGCCTTGTCCCAGTGTGAACTTGCTGATGCACCTTCAGCTGAGATGACCGACTGAATCCATTCCCATTGTCTCAGCAGGTGAATGGGTTCCCCCCTTTGTTGATGTACAGCTGGGATTTTCTTTGATCTACTGTCAATATAAAGTGCCACAGTTTTAAAGCCATGAAAACATCTTCTGCCCAGATGAATGGTTGGTCTGCACAGCTGTTAAAAGGAATTAAATGAATATTAATATTATTTCATGTTCTTGTCACAGAGTCATAGAAAAGTACAACACAGAAACAGGCCCTTTGGCCCATCTAGTTTGTGTTGAACTATTTAAACTACCTACCCCCGTACCCGTACCATCCAGGTACCTATACAAACCTCTTACATGTTGAAATTGAGCTCGCATGCACCAGTTGGACTGTCTGCTCATTCCACACCTGGATGACCATCTGTGTGAAAAAGTTTCCCCTCATGTTCCCCTTCATGTTTCAATGTCACCCTTAATCTGTGGCCTCTGGTTGTAGTCCCACCAAATCTCAGTGGAAAAAGCCAGCTTGCATTTACCCTAACTATAACCCTCATAATTTTGGCACACCTGCATCAAATCTCCCCTCAATCTTTTACATTCCAAGGAATAAAGCCCCATCCTGTTCAATCTCTCCTTATAACCCAAGTCCTCCAGACCCGGCAACATCCTTGCGAATTTTCCCTGAACTCTTTCAACCTCTTTCACATCTTCCTGCAGGTTGGTGATGTGACAAAGGTGTGCATAGACTGAGATGTTGACTGTCCTGTGCTATCAGCAGTGGGATCGTCAGTTGATCTGCCACCTGTCTTCAGGAGGAGAGATAAGTAAGACAATGGAGCAACATTTGGAAATGTTAATGAAGAGACGAGAGAGTTTAATGGAAGGAGACACCGGTCTGAGTATTGTCAAGACCGGCTGCTTTGAACCCTGAACTTTTTGAAGTCTGATGGACAGGCGATACCCCAATAGGGGGGATAAAAAGGGACAGGTTTGCTAAGGCAACGGACACCACTCACGACACCACGAGGTAACGAGACCCTGGAAGTGGTGCGCCCCCACAAGTCGGTGGGAGTTTTGGAGGGCTGGTCACGGGACCAGCCATAGACACACAGGGTGGAAAGTTACGGTCGGCAGGAACCAGGTGTGTGTGTCCGCCCTTGCCTGGGTGCTAGGTTCACCGCAGAAGAACGATCGTGTCTGAAACGGAGGGGTCACAGTCGGTGACCTCAGAAGACATTACAAAGGGCTCGCCCGAAAGCTAACTGCGAGGAATATCGAAGGTCTGTTTGGAATACGATTTGAATATTCATTCGTTCTCTCTCTCTCTTCAACGGCACAAAAGTGATTACTGTGAAATGAACTAAATTGAACTCTGTCACTTGTGATTGATCATTTTACCCCTAGACTGCGGTAGAGCTTGATTGATCCTATTATCCTAGTCCTGTGTACATGTGTGTTTATTCATTGCTAACCTGTTGCATTTATATCCTTACTATTAGGGTACTGTGTTGCTTATTCCTTTAATAAAACTTTCTTAGTTCCAGTAATCCAGACTCCAACTGAGTGATCCATTTCTGCTGGTTTGGCAACCCAGTTACGGGGTACGTAACAGTGACCAAAACTGGACCCAACACTCCAAATTAGGTCTCACCAATGTCTTGTACAACACCAACATAACATCCATCTCTTGTACTCAGTAATTTGGTTTATGAACGCCAATGTCCCAAAATCTTTTTTTCCATCCCTATCAAACTGTGACACCACTTTCAGTGAAATATAGACCTGTATTCTCAGATTCATTTCTTCTACAACACTTCTCGGTGCCCTACCAGTCACTGTGTAAGACCTACCCTGGTAGGTCCTACTAAAGTGCAACACTTCACACTTGTCTGCATTAAATTCCATTTTCCATTTCTCAACCCATTTTTCCAGTGGGTCCAGATGTCACTGCAAGATATGATAGTCTTCCTCGCTGTCCACTACACCACTAATCTTGGTGTCATCCACAAATTTGCTGATCCAGTTAACCACCATATCATCCAGATAACTGATATAGATGACAAACAACTAGTCACAGGCTTCCAGTCGGAGGGGAAGATCCATCTGCTTCCATACTCTGGTGATGAAGTTTTAAGGGGATTGGGTGAAATAAGAAATGATTCTTGGACTCTTGTAAATAATGGGTTAAAATTTAAGTGTGAAATTATGTGTGCTCTGTTCTGGATAGTGTGCAAATTTCTGTTTTGTCCTTCACTGAGGAATCTGCTTGCAGCTTGTTTAGATTAACGACTCACAGATGTCTCTTGGGAACATTACGTAGAGTTGAGTTCTCATGAGACACGAATTGAACTAAGTTCCCTCCCATGTCTAACAAAAGAGAATAACTGATAAGGATTGGACAGAACGTTCATTTGTTATTAAAACCCTGATTTAGTGGACTCTCTTATCTCAGAAATTAAGTTTTGCTCCAACGGACAAGGTGGGAATACCAGTTGAACTAAAGTCCTCTTTGTTTTGCTAGTTCTATAAATTGTAACATTTCTGCATGTTAGACAAAGGTTCGTCACGAGCCGCCAGAGGGAGAGGAGTTCTGTCTCTCTGATGCTCGGCTCTGAGCTTCTCACCGGCTCAGTTCAAACAAATAAACTGATGAAAAGGATAAAGTAAAGAACTGTTTGTGGTGTGGTTATTGGTCCGGCCAATTTAAGTTTATACCATAAAGAGTATCCAGTATCCCATCCAGATACTTCACACCTTTGTACGGCTACTCTCTTCTGTTGACTTCAGGAAACAGCAGAGAACTGTGGACACAGCTGAGCACATCATGGAAACAAGCCTCCCCTCCACGGACTCACTCACTCACTCGAGAGACTTTGAACTTTTTACTGAGCCACGGACTGTTCTTCATCAAGTTATGGTATTGTTGCACTGTTGTAACTATATGTTATAATTACGTGGTTTTGTTAGTTTTTTCAGTCTTGGTCTGTCCTGTGTTTTGTGATATCACACCGGAGGAAATACTGTTTCATTTCTTAATGCATGCATTACTAAATGACAATAAAAGACGACTGTGTGTCTTCATAATCTAATAATCCAATTAAACATTCCCAGAACCCCAGACCAGACATTCTTCATTCTCAACCACCCCTCGGGTCGAAG
The DNA here is from genome assembly GCF_963921235.1 of Mobula hypostoma. Taxonomy (NCBI): domain Eukaryota; kingdom Metazoa; phylum Chordata; class Chondrichthyes; order Myliobatiformes; family Myliobatidae; genus Mobula; species Mobula hypostoma. Next base: position 17,380 of record NW_026948264.1, on the reverse strand, counting down.
ATAAATGAAAACGAAAAAACAGAAAACATACCCCCAGACCTAGGGATATTTTCCATTCTGCTGTTATAAGCAAACTGAATATTCCTCAGCATTATAAGGTAGACTCTTGACTTCATAATGTAACTAGATGTGACCTTGCACCATGTCTACCTGCAGTGGATTTTCTCTGTAACCACATTGCTTTGTTACACACTGTTAATGTTTTATCATAATCTACTGTTGTAATGTGTGGATCTGAGATGATGGTTTGCAAGACAAGATTTTCATTGAACCTCGGTACATGACAATAATAAACGATTCCCCACTTTAATTGTGTGGAAATATTAGACAGACTGAGCTTCTCATCTGGAACTTCTGGAGGGAGATTTCACTGAAGTGTACAAATGTTTGAGAAGCCCAGAAAAACAGAAACGGCTTCCTTCTTGGAATAATAGGGCTATATACCTCGAAACATTGGCGACACTTCGGCAATTTGTAACAGTGGAATGGAGTCAATGAATAAAAAATGCCCACCCACAATGAGAGGACGTGACAGATCTGGATCTCACTCCCTTGTCTGAATGGAAGAAAGATTAAACTAAACAACCATGAGAAACAAACCCGCAGACGTAAGGAAGTGGACGTGACGTCAGACCCCGGTGTAGCAAACCCATGCGTGACATCAGGCATTGGAGGGGGGAGGGAAGGGGAGAGGATAAGATTTTTGGTTCCATGGCTGTCTTCCAGGGAAGGTGGGACCTGCACAGAAGGGACCACAACAAGACAGAAGGTTCTTTGGAAACTGAAGATCTGAAGGCAGAAAAGCTACCTGGGTCAGATGGTTTACACCCAGAGTTCTGAAAGAGGTGGCCGGAGAGATCGTGGAGGCATTAGCAATGATCCTTCAAGAATCACTAAATTCAGGAATGGTTCTGGAAGACTGGAATATTGCAAATGTCACTCCACTCATCAAGAAGGGAGAGAGGCAGAAGAAAGGAAACTACTGGCCAGTGAATCTGACAGTGGTTAGGAAGATGTTGGAGTCGATTGATAAGGATGTGAGTTCAGGGGACTTGGAGGCACAAGATACAATAGGCCTGAGTCAGCATCGTTTCCTCAAGGGAAAACTGCTGTACTCACTGTACACCCACGATTGTGTAGCCAAGTTTCCATCAAACTCAATATATAGGTTTGCTGATGACACAACAATTGTAGGACGTATGTCGGGAAATGATGAGTTTAAGTACAGAGAGGAAATTAAGAACCTGGTGGCATGGTGTGAAGACAATAACCTATCCCTCAACGTCAGCAAGACGAAGGAGTTGGTTGTTGTCTTCAGAAGGCGTAGCGGACTGCACGACCCAATTTACATCGGTGGTGCGCAAGTGCAACAGGTCAAAAGTTTTAAGTTCCTCAGGGTCAATATTACAAATGACCTGACTTGGTCCAACCAAGCAGAGTTCACTGCCAAGAAGGCCCACCAGCGCCTTGACTTGCAGAGAAAACTAAAGAAATTTGGCCTGTCCCCTAAAAACCTCACAAATTTTTATAGATGCACCGCAGAAAGCATTCTTCTAGGGTGCATCACAACCTGGTGTGGAAGTTGTCCTGTCCAAGACCGAAAGAAGCTGCAGAAGATCGTGAACACGGTGCAGCACATCACACAAACCAATCTTCCATTCGTGGACTCACTTTACACCGCACGCTGTCGGAGCAGTGCTGCCAGGATAATCAAGGTCACGACCCACCCAGCCAACACACATTTTGTCCCTCTTCCCTCCGGGAGAAGGTTCAGGAGCTTGAAGACTCGTATGGCCAGATTTGGGAACAGCTTCTTTCCAACTGTGATAAGGCTGCTGAACGGATCCTGACCCGGATCTGGGCCGTGCCCTCCAAATATCCGGACCTGCCTCTCAGTTTTTTTTACACGACCTTACTTCCCATTTTTCTATTTTCTATTTATGATTTATAATTTAAATTTTTAATATTTACTAATTTTAACTATTTTTAATATTTTTAATATTTAATAATTGTAATCCAGGGAGAGTGAAGCGCAGAATCAAATATTGCTGTGATGATTGTACATTCTAGTACCAAATGAAAGGGTTGACTATTCTCTAAATGGAGAGAATGTACAAAAAATCTGAGCTGCAAATGGAGTTGGAAGTCCTTGTGCAGGATTCACTGAAGGTTAATTTGTGGGTCGAGTCTGTGGTGAGGAAGGCAAATGTGATTTTTGCATTCAGTTCAAGGAGACTAAAATATAACAGTGAGGATGTAATGTTGAGACTTTATAAAGCTCTTGGATTGTTCTCAGCAGTTTTGGGCCCCTTATCTCAGAAAGGATGCACTGACACTGGAGAGAGTTCAAAGCAGGTTTACGAAAATGAGTGCAGAATTGAATGGCCTGTCATAGAAAGAGCATTTGATGGCTCTGGACCTGTATTCAGAGGAATGAAGGATGATTTCATTGAATCCTATTGAATGGTGAATGGCCTTGATGGAGTGGATGTGGAGAGGATATTTCCTGTATTGGGAGAGTCCACGACCAGAGGACGCAGCTTCAGATTAAAGGGGGTAGAGGGGCGTTCTTTTAGAAAGGAGATAAGGGGGAATTCTTCAGTCAGAGAGTGGTGAATCTGTGGAATCCTTTGCCACGGGCAGCTGTGAAGGCCAGGTATTTATGGATATCAAAGGCAGAGGTTGCTAGATTCCTGATGGGTGACGGTTTACGGGGAGAAGGAAGGAGACTGGGACAGAGGAAAAATGGAACAGGCATGATTAAATGGCAGAGCAGGTGCGATGGGCCAAATGGCCTAATTTTGCTCCTACAGTATATTTTATGGTTTTATGTAGGGGCAACAGAATGACGTCACATGTGGGTGAGAGTTTGTATTCAAAAACTTTTTGATGGACATTTTTTATGATATCAGGGGGTGAACAAAGGAAACGACGGTTTTCATCAATGAATCCAACATTGTGTGACTTAAAGTCCCCTGCAAGATACCCTACTCTGCCATGTTGTCCGTAGAGTGGGCGGTGTGGTGCTTGTCTCGAGTTGGGTCACAAAACCCCACCGTTTCTGAGGAGGACTTTCCGGGGTGATCTGGTCTGGGGTGGGTCAGTCAGTGCAGTGTCTTGTTGTTTAGTATTTTCAGAAACAACAGTTTTACTGATATAAACCGGAATTGCCAGCAGGGTAAAGACAGGTTCGTATCAGTTAACAGAAGACCTCTCATCCCTGCAGTCCTTGTCTCCCGGCAATCTAAACACCCCGAAAGTGTAGGTACCCCTTCCTCTAAAGTGAGTGAATCATTCACGATAGCTGATCGCTGAGAGGAATGATATTTGTTGGGCGTTAAAGTTGGTCCAGGTTTGGCTGGATGGAGTTAATGCAGAGTTCGGGGGTGTCACAGTGAAAGAACCGAACAGCCAGATCCTCGACGTTGTCCCTCCGACCTCCGGCCACTGGTGGCGCCGTGGGGACCTCCTGCAAATCACAGCACAGGGCCGACCCCAGCTGTTGCCGGCGGTTCTCCTGGTTGGGCGGCGATGAGGAAGGGTCTGATCTCGGGTTTGTGTAAATCGAAGAGCGGTTGCAGTGGGAAAGGGCTGGGACCGAGCCGGACAGCTGGACAGTCTGGGCTGGGAATGTAGGATCAGTTAGTTGTGGTCCCCAAGCTGTGAGAGTGGATGTCGGTGACGTGGATCTGTTTACGTGTACGGGTGTGGGGTAAATGGTGGGAAAGTTGTGGGGCTATTGGCGGGGTGGAGGGAGGTTGGAGATGTGTGGGTTATCAGACACAGTGTGACCCAGGAGGAGTGGTCCTAGGCAGATTAAGTTGGAAGCAAGAGAGGATCTCGTCCGTTTCATCAGACAGCTTTCAGGAAGCAACAAATCTCTCTTTATATTAATCACTGTCTAATCTTGCTGCTAACATTGTGTTTGTCACAGAGCCCAGAGTCTAGGAACAGCTAGATGGTAGGAAGCAGATGGTGATGATGGGAGGCTGGTTATTGGAGTCCAGGTCCGTGTCTCATAGAGCTCCCCAGGGTTACACCCATTGTTAATTGTCATCTATGTCAATAATCTGGTTGAGAATGTACAGGGTATGGGGAGTGAGTTTGCAGCAAGTAATTTCAAACAATTACTTCTTTTTGCAAGATAGTAATATAAACACCCCTCTTTCCCTCTCCACACTCAGAACCGACCAAAAGCTACTTCAGAAGATGCAAGTTCTTTAAATGAGCAAACACTGAGGGAATGTGAGTGAGTTTAAAGAGCTGGGATACTGACAGTACATTACCAGACCTGGAGTGATTGCAACTGGGTCTGACAGAGGCGTAACTGGTATTTCTGGGCACATTCAGTCTCACCACAACTATTCCCTACCTTATTTTGTACAGATATGTAATGTCTAAAGGACCAGTGTTTGAGTAAATGAGACTCACCGAACTTGCTCCGGACTGAATCAATGGAAACCCTGAGTCAGAAGGGTTCTCTCCAGTTGATGCTCTCAGTCCTCGGGCTGGTTCATTTGCTGCTGTTCCCTCATCTTCAGTCGTGGTTTGCTTCCAGTTGTGGGCTTTTGTTCCAATAAATCTCTCACCACAGGTCTAACTTCAAAATGAAAGATAATGAAACATGTTAACAATACAAAGGAGAACAAAATATTTCTGCTCACTGAAATCTAAACATTGAAGACAAATATAATGATCTCAGTGAACAAATCTGTAATTATCCCTGACACGTCACAAAACCTGATAAGGGATAGGAAGGAGTCATCATTCAGTCATGGTAAGATATAAGACACAGGAACAGAATTAGGTGATTCGATCCATCGAGTCTGCTCCATCATTCAACCACGGCTGAGATTTATTCCAACACCATATTCCCGCCTTCCTCCTGTAACCCTGAAGCTACTTAGCAATCATGAATATTTTAATCTGCCCTGAATATACCCAAATGACAGCCTCAGCCACCCTCTGTGGCGACAAATTCCACAGATCAGCCATCTTTTGGCTGAAGAAATTTTTCTCATCTCAGTTTTAAAGGGAAGCATCTTTATTCTGAGACTGTGCTGTCAGATCACAGACTCTCCATCTAATGGAAATATCCTCTCAATGTCCATTGTATCCAGGCTTTTCAGCATTCAGTAGGTTTACTTAACCACCTCCCCTTTCACCACCCCGTCTGAACTCCATTCAGCACAGCCCCATAACTATCAAATGCTCCTCATACATAAAACCGATCATTCCTGAGATTATTCATGTGAACCTTGTATGCAACAACTGCACTGAACACATTCCCAAGTACAACAGACAATCAGGAAATTTAAACCTTTCCAGAGTGAATGTAATAAAAAGAAACTGGAATCACCAGAATCGCTCAACAGGTAAGGAACTGCTGTGGGGAGAGCAACAAATTTAATGATTCAGGTTCACAATCTTGCCAGGATGGATTCAGAATTTAGTGCAGATCTCCAGCAAATTGAGTTTCTGTTTGATTTCCACTGTCCGACAGACAGGTGACAGTGAGGAAGAATTTCCAATCACAGTTCGAACACTGAACCCCCCAGGTCTATTTCTACTGGTGCAAACACAGAACAGCCCATTTAATCACAGCCTGTCCTTGTGAGGGATGGAATACAAACTCATTCCCTCCTCAGATCAACAGCATGGCTTCCAAAGGAACTCCAGAAACATACATTTGATCCAAGATGGGAAATACATGCTCAACACCTCAGAAACCCTGGCAGATTGATCCCTGGGTCCATTTTACTTGGATCTAAAACTGTGATATCCCAGGACCCAACCTCACAGGGTCACACAGCTGAACCTGTCACTGACCAACCCTCAGAGCCTCACATATCGTCCCCACATCTCAGACTGGGTGGTGCTATCTGGGATTTCCCCACAACCAATGTCCAGCTGCTCGAAACTTCTGCTTCATTGCAGAAGGATGAACATCCAGTCCCATCTGTAGAAGCACTAACCAAAGTCAAATCCAGAACACCGACAGTACCATATGCCTGGAATGCCGATCACAGGATTATAGCCCAAGCACCAACTCTCCCAGTACTCTTTGCTGACAGGAAAATGCTGCAGTGTGTCAGCCAGTCACAGTTCAAAAACCAGCACCTCCACACCAATGCACAACACAACTGGTACCTGATGACCCTCTGGCATTCCAGCTAACAAAAACTGATTCTGGAAATAACTCAGCGAGGCCAAACGTGTAAAAAAACACTTCACAATGCAGACAAAGTTTAGAAGAAAGATTGCTGATATATAACATTGAGGAGGTGGGACACAGGGTGGACTGAGGTTGACCCAGATGGTTGATGCATATCACTGAAGTGGGGAGGGATGGGGAGACAGGACAAAGGTTGAACAAGATGGGCAGGGAATGAGCAGAGGGAACCATGTGGGGAAGAAATCTAGGATCATTACTGATGATCCTCTAGCAATACACATATAGTGAATGAATAGTACATACTACTGCACCAAAGATCCTAAAATGACAAAATTAGAACAAACAATAAGAACTTTGGCATATGAAATTTGGCCCTCACCAATTTTTAATCACCACACCATAGAAAGTTTCCCAACCGGACACTTCACGCTTTTGCATGGTAATTACTCTGCCCGTGACTGCGAGGAACTGCAGAGACCCTTGGATACAGATCAGACAAACCCCCTCCCAGCCTGGGAACCACAACGAACGGATCTCACAGCCCGGGCTCGGGCGCAAAGCTAAAACCGGGGCTGCGGGACCGGAGAGCCCGGAGCCTTCAGCCGTCCGGGAGAACACGGTCCCAGGCCTTTCCCACTGCAGCAGGGTTCCAATTCACACAATACCGGGATCAGATCCGTACTCACCGCTGCCGGCGACAGCTGCGGTCGGCACGCAGAGCGCTACAAATCACCGCCGGTAGCCGGAGGTCCACACAGCTCCACCAGTGGCCGGAGGGCCACACAGCGCTGCCAGCGGCCGGAGGACGAAACAGCGCCTCCAGTGGCCGGAGGCCCGTGGGACAATGGAGAGGTTAATTACAACCACGAGAAAGTCTACAGATGCCAGAAATCCAGAGCCACACAAAAAAAATGCTGGCGGAACTCAGCAGGCCGGGCAGCATCTATCGACAATGCCGTCTTGGACAATGTCTCCCATCCACTACATAAAGTACTGGTTGGGCACAGGAGTATATTCAGCCAGGGACTCATTCCACCGAGATGCAAAACTGAGCCTCATAGGAAGTCATTCCTGCCTGTGGCGATCAAACCTTACAACTCTTCCCTTGGAGAGTCAGACGCCCTGAGTCAATAGGCTAGTCCTGGACTTATTTCCTAGCATAATTTACATATTATTATTTAACTATTTATGGTTTTATATTGCTATATTTATACTCTATTATTGGTTGGTGCAACTGTAACGAAAACCAATTTCCCTCGAGATCAAAAAAGTATGACTATGACTATGAAAAGAGTCAACAGTCGACGTTTCCCCTTGAACCTTCCTTCAGAACTGAGATGGAATGGGGGAAATATTTGAATAAAAACGGAGCGGGTGAGGAAGGGGTGTCTATGGTCCACATGGACAGGGTGTTGAGTTTACCAGGAGACAGAGACTGCAGGGACGAGAGGTTTTCTGTTGACTAATACACTGTGTGTGGACCCCACTGGCAATTCTGGTGTTGTGACCCGAATCGAGACAAACACCACGCTGCCCACTCCACCAACAACACGGCACAGCCGGACACATAACAGGGGACTTTACATCTCACAACACTGGATTCAGTGATGAAACCCGGGATTAATGTTGTTGTCCCACTGAAATCATCAGAAACGTCCATTCAGGTGTTTTTAAATACGAGCGCTTCCCCACAGGTGACGTCACACAGGTGCACCCCCCCCACGCGCCTGACGTCACACACGGGTTACCCTGACTGGGATCTTCCCTCACGTGCACGGTGTCTACGTCACCCACAAGCTGCTGTGCTCGAGCTTTGTCGGTTTAACAGCTGGGCTACTAATCACGTGATCATCCCTCCCCGTCACTGAAATCCAACGCTCAGCTGCGCTATTGCCATTGGTGGGATATAATGCCAATCACTGGTTACACCCAATAGCAGAAGCGGACCAGCGGAGAGGGCGGTACCCCCGTTGGTTCCGTCTTCCACGCCGGCGCCGATCTCTCCGTCAAAGCGGAACAATTCTCAGAGTAAATGTCCCGTTTTCTGATTTATTTCCATTTCCATCCGAGGGAAGCCGGCGGCGTTTGTGAAGCGTCTCCTGCGGCCGGAGTCTGATGTATCGCCGAGAGGTAGGAGGAGACATACGGAGGCGTCAACTCGGAGACCTGGGCCTTCACCCGGCCTTGCGTGTCTGGATCCTGTCAGATGTCTGGCAGGTGGTCAGAGTGGCTCCCTCACCTCTGTCTCTCCGACCCTCAGCACACACACACACCCTGTCCCCGTCACTCTCCGTGTGTTCACCCGTGACACACACACACACACCCTGTCCCCTTCACTCTCCGTGTGTTCACCCGTGACACACACACACACACCCTGTCCCCTTCACTCTCCGTGTGTTCACCCGTGACACACACACACACACCCTGTCCCCTTCACTCTCCGTGTGTTCACCCGTGACACACACACACACACCCTGTCCCCTTCACTCTCCGTGTGTTCACCCGTGACACACACACACACACCCTGTCCCCTTCACTCTCCGTGTGTTCACCCGTGACACACACACACACCCTGTCCCCTTCACTCTCCGTGTGTTCACCCGTGACACACACACACACCCTGTCCCCTTCACTCTCCGTGTGTTCACCAGTGACACACACACACACACCCTGTCCCCTTCACTCTCCGTGTGTTCACCCGTGACACACACACACACACACACACACACCCTGTCCCCTTCACTCTCCGTGTGTTCACCCGTGACACACACACACACCCTGTCCCCTTCACTCTCCGTGTGTTCACCCGTGACACACACACACACACCCTGTCCCCTTCACTCTCCGTGTGTTCACCCGTGACACACACACACACACCCTGTCCCCTTCACTCTCCATGTGTTCACCCGTGACACACACACACACCCTGTCCCCTTCACTCTCCGTGTGTTCACCCGTGACACACACACACACCCTGTCCCCTTCACTCTCCGTGTGTTCACCCGTGACACACACACACACACCCTGTCCCCTTCACTCTCCGTGTGTTCACCCGTGACACACACACACACACACACCCTGTCCCCTTCACTCTCCGTGTGTTCACCCGTGACACACACACACACCCTGTCCCCTTCACTCTCCGTGTGTTCACCCGTGACACACACACACACCCTGTCCCCTTCACTCTCCGTGTTCACCCGTGACACACACACACACACCCTGTCCCCTTCACTCTCCGTGTGTTCACCCGTGACACACACACACACCCTGTCCCCTTCACTCTCCGTGTGTTCACCCGTGACACACACACACACACCCTGTCCCCTTCACTCTCCGTGTTCACCCGTGACACACACACACACACCCTGTCCCCTTCACTCTCCGTGTGTTCACCCGTGACACACACACACACCCTGTCCCCTTCACTCTCCGTGTTCACCCGTGACACACACACACACACCCTGTCCCCTTCACTCTCCGTGTGTTCACCCGTGACACACACACACACACCCTGTCCCCTTCACTCTCCGTGTGTTCACCCGTGACACACACACACACACACACACCCTGTCCCCTTCACTCTCCGTGTGTTCACCCGTGACACACACACACACACCCTGTCCCCGTCACTCTCCGTGTGTTCACCCGTGACACACACACACACACACCCTGTCCCCTTCACTCTCCGTGTGTTCACCCGTGACACACACACACACACACACCCTGTCCCCTTCACTCTCCGTGTGTTCACCCGTGACACACACACACACACACCCTGTCCCCTTCACTCTCCGTGTGTTCACCCGTGACACACACACACACACCCTGTCCCCGTCACTCTCCGTGTGTTCACCCGTGACACACACACACACACACCCTGTCCCCTTCACTCTCCGTGTGTTCACCCGTGACACACACACACACACACACCCTGTCCCCTTCACTCTCCGTGTGTTCACCCGTGACACACACACACACACCCTGTCCCCTTCACTCTCCGTGTGTTCACCCGTGACACACACACACACACCCTGTCCCCGTCACTCTCCGTGTGTTCACCCGTGACACACACACACACACACCCTGTCCCCTTCACTCTCCGTGTGTTCACCCGTGACACACACACACACACACACCCTGTCCCCTTCACTCTCCGTGTGTTCACCCGTGACACACACACACACACCCTGTCCCCTTCACTCTCCGTGTGTTCACCCGTGACACACACACACACCCTGTCCCCTTCACTCTCCGTGTGTTCACCCGTGACACACACACACACACCCTGTCCCCTTCACTCTCCGTGTGTTCACCCGTGACACACACACACACACACCCTGTCCCCTTCACTCTCCGTGTGTTCACCCGTGACACACACACACACACCCTGTCCCCTTCACTCTCCGTGTGTTCACCCGTGACACACACACACACACACACCCTGTCCCCTTCACTCTCCGTGTGTTCACCCGTGACACACACACACACACACCCTGTCCCCTACACTCTCTGTGTGTTCACCCGTGACACACACACACACCCTGTCCCCTTCACTCTTCGTGTGTTCACCCGTGACACACACACACACACACACCCTGTCCCCTTCACTCTCCGTGTGTTCACCCGTGACACACACACACACACACCCTGTCCCCTTCACTCTCCGTGTGTTCACCCGTGACACACACACACACCCTGTCCCCTTCACTCTCCGTGTGTTCACCCGTGACACACACACACACACCCTGTCCCCTTCATTCTCCGTGTGTTCACCCGTGACACACACACACACACCCTGTCCCCTTCACTCTCCGTGTGTTCACCCGTGACACACACACACACACCCTGTCCCCTTCACTCTCCGTGTGTTCACCCGTCACACACACACACACACACCCTGTCCCCTTCACTCTCCGTGTGTTCACCCGTGACACACACACACACCCTGTCCCCTTCACTCTCAGTGTGTTCACCCGTGACACACACACACACCCTGTCCCCTTCACTCTCCGTGTGTTCACCCGTGACACACACACACACACCCTGTCCCCTTCACTCTCCGTGTGTTCACCCGTGACACACACACACACCCTGTCCCCTTCACTCTCAGTGTGTTCACCCGTGACACACACACACACCCTGTCCCCTTCACTCTCCGTGTGTTCACCCGTGACACACACACACCCTGTCCCCTTCACTCTCCGTGTGTTCACCCGTGACACACACACACACACACCCTGTCCCCTTCACTCTCCGTGTTCACCCGTGACACACACACACACACACACCCTGTCCCCTTCACTCTCCATGTGTTCACCCGTGACACACACACACACACACCCTGTCCCCTTCACTCTCCGTGTGTTCACCCGTGACACACACACACACAGCCTGTCCCCTTCACTCTCCGTGTGTTCACCCGTGACATACACACACACACACACACACACACACACTCACACACACCCTGTCCCCTTCACTCTCCGTGTGTTCACCCGTGACACACACACACACACAGCCTGTCCCCTTCACTCTCCGTGTGTTCACCCGTGACACACACACACACACCCACCCTGTCCCCTTCACTCTCCGTGTGTTCACCCGTGACACACACACACACCCCGTCCCCTTCACTCTCCGTGTGTTCACCCGTGACACACACACCCACCCTGTCCCCGTCACTCTCCGTGTGTTCACCCGTGACCGTATCGCCACCCACAGCTCCAATCTGCGGGTTAAATCCGCTGACTGACCGGCCTCATCTCCAATAATAACGGGTCAGCCGGCAGAGAAGGAGTCATCACCCCGACACAAGGAAACGATCTCTGCCTCCCGGTGACAGAAACAACGGAGCTGGTTGTGGGTGACAGGAGGAATGGAGACAGGGACCAAATTCAACATCTGCAAGTCTGTTATTGATTCTTTATCCTCCAAAATATTCCGCATGGAATTTAAACTGGAGGAGGCGGGGGTGGGTTTAAGAAGGAGATTTTTCCAGAAGAAAAGCTGCCTTAAGTTTAATTGGGTTTGGTTGTGTGACTGTGTTAGGATGACGAGTATTCCTCGCTTTAATTGTGCGGGGCAAAATGAATTGCTGTACACATCTGATTTGGTAGTTAGTATTTCACACTGAGTTGAGTGCCCTCTTCTGCTCCTAAAAGGTTTGGGTTTGATGTGGGATTGGTAGTCTCTGTCGAGTTGACCATTTAACATTTTGTAAAGACAGGTCACATCTATCTTGGAGAGAGTTCCACTTTAATGAATTTGAAGGTTGAGTAACACTGGCTTCTCTCTCATAGGTATTTGTGACAAATCGGGCTGCCTGTCTTTGGACTCGCTCGGTGGAAGTAGTGTTTTTGTTTGTGTTTGGGTCCCAGGCAGCAACTGCATATTCCAAATGTGGCCTAACAGTGGTGAGGTACAACTTCTCCTTAACTGAAGCTGAACAATGGTGAAAATTTAGGGCTCCTGTTGCATTCACTGTTGCATGATGTGTCTGACTATTCCAGCGTAGATCATTACGGATTTTGACCTGATATTCTTGGTTTCTTCAATGGTGACACCTAAATTGACACAAAATGCACCTTTCAATATTGATCATGACACAATGTATTTTATATATTGTTAATGACATAAAGCATATTTATAGATTGTTACTGACAGAGAATCGTATAATTTGTGTTCTGTGTGTTATCTGAATGTACTTGCCTGTGATGCTGCTACAAGTCAGTGTTTCTCTGTCCCTGTACCTTCCCGTACTTGTGCACTTGGCAATAAATTCAACAGGACCTGAGACAGCTCAGTGAGATTTGATTAGTCATGGCAGCTCGGTAGGTCGAATGTCTGAGACAGGACACTGTTAAATGCAAAACCCTGAACGGTGTTGATGATCAGAGGGATCTTAGACTCCAAGTTCATCGCTCCCTGAAAGAGACTGCACAGATTGATCGGGTGGTTAAGAAGGCAAATGGCGTGGTTGTCTTTATTAGTTGTTGCATTGAGTTCAAAAGCCGGGAAGCTGTGTTGAAGCTTTATAAAACTCCAGTCAGGCCACATCCGGAGTATTAAATACTGTTCTGATCGCCCCACTCTAGGAAGGATGCCGGGGCTTTGGAGAGGGCGCAGAAGAGGTTTGCCTGGGTTAGAGGGCATGAGCTGTAACGAGAGGCTGGACAAACTTGGGTTGTTTTCTCCAGAGCGGCGCAGGCTGGGCTGAGACTGGATGGATGTTTATAAGATTACGAGAGGAATTGATGGAGTGGACAGACGATCCAAGGTGGTTGAAAAGTCGAATACATTTATGGTCAGAGGAGATGTGAGGGGCAAGTTTCAGTGAGTTTTGTTCTTAGTAACATGAAGCAGAAATGTTTGTTTCTCCTTTTTATTGTTAATGTGCTTCATTATCTTTCATGTTCAAGTTAGACCTGCGGTGAGAGATTTATTGGAAGAAAAACCCCAACTGGAAGCAAACCACGACTGAAGACGAGGGAACAGCAACAAGTGAACCAGCCCGAGGGTTGAGAGCATCAACTGGAGAGAACCCATCTGACTCGGAGATTCCAGTGATTCAGTCAGGAGAAAGTTTGGTGAGTCTCATTTACTCAAACACTGGTCCTTTAGACATTACATACCTGTACAAAGGAAGGTAGGGAATAGTCGGAGTGAGACTGAATGTTGCCAGAAGAACCAGTTATGCCTCTGTCAGACCCAGTTGCAATCACTCCAGGTCTGGTGATGTGCTTCCAGCAGCCCAGCCCTTTAAAACCACTCCCATTCTGTGGAAGTCGAATCCGGATAAAGTCACTCAGAGACGGTATAAGTGCAAACTCTTTAGCCCAAGCACTTGACCTTTACTCAGTTAGTCACTCAAACAGGAACAGTGTATGACTGTTCCCGCCCAATCCACTAACTGACTAACAATTCCCCTTACACCACAGATATATCCGTCCAGATACCCCCAACACAAGACAGGCTGGAGCCAAAGTTATTTACTACATGACAGCCCCTAAAGACAAATTACAAAATAGTCATAATGGCTTACACACACAGAACAGACTGAAGCTGTCCTATCTCTACACATGAGTGCACAAGGAGATAAGCATCCTGAAACCCTAGCTAGCCACCCTCAAGAAGAAATGTGGCTCAGCATGGCTTAGCACATCTGTTGATCATCAGCAGTTTCTTTCAGAAAAACAGACTGCTATTGTTTAACTAAGAGTTAACCCTTTTACATATTTTATCATTAGATGAGATTAGATTCAACTTTATTGTCATTGTACCGAGTACAAATACAAAGCCAATGAAATGCATTTAGCATCCCACCAGAAATGCAAAGAATATGATGAGGTTGTCTCAGGCATTGGTGAGGCAGAATCTGGAGTATTGTGTTCAGTTTTGATCACCAAATTACAGGAAGGATATAAATAAGGTTGAAAGAGTGCAGAGAAGGTTTACAAGGATGTTGCCGGGACTTGAGAAACTCAGTTCCAGAGAAAGGTTGAACGGGTTAGGACTTTATTCCCTGGAGCGTAGAAGAATGAGGGGAGATTTGATAGAGGTATATAAAATTATGATGGGTATAGATAGAGTGAATGCAAACAAGCTTTTTCCACTGAGGCAGGGGGAGAAAAAAACCAGAGGACATGGGTTAAGGGTGAAGGGGGGAAAGTTTAAAGGGAACATTAGCGGGGGCTTCTTCACACAGAGAGTGGTGGGAGTATGGAATGAGCTGCCAGACGAGGTGGTAAATGCAGGTTCTTTTTTAATATTTAAGAATGAATTGGACAGATACATGGATGGGAGGTGTATGGAGGGATATGGTCCGTGTGCAGGTCTGTGGGACTAGGCAGAAAATGGTTCAGCACCGCTGTGTAGGGCCAAAAGGCCTGTTTCTGTGCTGTAGTTTCTATGGTTCTATGGTTCTAATGGTGTTATTTACAGAATAACTGCAAACAAAAAAAGTGCTACAGCACACAAATATAAAAGCACTGAGACAGTACAATACGGGTGCAGTACTGCTTAGCGCTGTGATGTGAGGTTCAGCAGGGTCACAGCCTCAGGGAAGAAGCTCTTCCTGTGCCTGCTGGTGCGGGAGCGGAGGTTCCTGTCGCGCCTACCGGATGGGAGGAGAGTAAAAAGTCCATGGTTAGGGTGAGATGCATCCTTGATAATGTGTTTAGCCCAGCCCAGGCAGCGTTTATGGTAGATGTTCTCAATGGTGGGCAATTGGCTGCCGATAATCCGCTGGGAAGTTTTCACCACACGCTGGAGTGCTTTGCGGTTCGATACGGGACAATTTCCATACCACACTGAGATGCAGTTGGTGAGTATGCTCTCAATGGTACAGCGGTAAAAGTCCGTCAGTACCCTGGGACAGAGGTGAGCTTTCTTCATGCTCCGCAGGAAATAAAGGCGCTGTTGCACCTTTTTGATCAGGATGGAGGAGTTCAGGGACCAAGTGAGATCCTCGGAAATGTGGACACCGAGGAATTTGAAGCTTGATACACGCTCCACGACAGATCCGTTGTTGTAGATGGGGACGTGAGTGTGACTCCTGTCATACCTGAAGTCCACAATGATCTCCTTTTGACCATTACATGATGATCAAATCAGTAATGTTTTACACAGAAAGCAACCGAGTACAGCATTGACTTATCAGTGGGTAAAAACAGCGTACAACAGTAATTATAATAATGATATGTACAACTATTAGGCCATAATGCAATATCATGCCCCACATATTACCGAACAGGCCTTCGAAGACCATCATTTCGACCCTTTGGTGAACCCGTGTAAGTCCTGTCGTACTTTCTTAATGCTGCAGTCTCCTTGGCAGTGTGGTCAGAGAGAGATGTAATGTTAGTAGACTCATTAGGGATATAGGTGTAGCATTCTGTGTTAATAATAGCACAGGTTCCCCCTTTCTCAGCTGGGATAAAATCTGAAGCTATACGACTCTGTAGGATTGTTTGCTAGATTGCAATCATTTCACTGGATATTTCTGTTACTTGGGCCTGTGTTTCTGTCAGGGCCCCTGCAGTATTGTGGCCAGCTCCTCAAGTGCTGTAGCCAAATTGATTATCTCTCGTGAATTCCTGGCTACTCCATAGGGGAGAAAAGTGATCATCCAAAATCGCTCAGTCTCAGTTATTCCTCTCCAATGCTGGGCACCTGCAAGTATGGCCAGGATGCATGTTTCCCAGTATAGGAAGTTCTGTTTGATGGGGGCCGGAGATACCATCTCTCAAAACACTGACAGCCATAGTCATCTCTGACTGGACCACAGTTCCTCACCTCACTTCCCTGGCTGTTATTTGAGAAAGCCCAGGCTGAGAGTTCCTCACTCTGGTTGAGCGGGATTACTGACATTGGAATCATAGTTTTACCATGCTGTGGAATTTTGGCACAAACCCAGCAGGCCCCAGTTCTACCTGTTTGGCATAGATCTGACAGAGAGACAGAAAGGTGTTAACATGGGGGCCCCCGGATGCTGGGGTGAGCCCACTCAAAGACATAGACATCAACACCACTATCAACCAATACATTTTCCTTTAGTCTGTGAGAGTGCTTCTACTCAGTTCCTTCAGTAACACATTTGTAGTCTGTTCGATGTATCCACCAAGATTGCCCCTTCAGTTTCACAGCCACGGGAGTGGTCAGTAGCACCTGATATGGTCCTCTCCAGTGAGGTTCGAGTTTCCCTGAATCCCAGTTCTTGATCAGGACAAAATCCCCAGGTTCTAGGGTGAGATAGTAACTCCTCTCTGCAGGGTAGTTCTCTTCCTTGTAAGCCCGTCGTACCTGTGAATGTAATGCTTGGAAAATGTTGGTTAGTTTGCATGTATATTTCCCCATCTCTTCCCCTAGGGTGTGCATATCTAATTTTGCTGGTAGACTTACTGGGATCAATGGTACACAAGGTCTTGGTCCCCAGGGTGTCCTCATGGGCCGTCCATAAATGATTTCAGCTGGTGACAACCCTGTTTTCCCCTGAGGGGTAACCCTCATGTGGCATAGGGCTAACGGTAGGGCCTCCAACCAAGTGAGTCCAGTCTCCGCCGCTAGTTTGGCCAATTTACTCTTCCGAGTGCCATTGGCTCTTTCCACAATGCCAGCGGCCTGTGGGTTGTGTACACAGTGGAATTGTTGCTGGATAGCCAAGTTGTTACATGTTGTTACATGTCTCTTTATCTACTTTCACCA